>NW_024096573.1:1795000-2067500 GCF_016545835.1 Crotalus tigris
TTTTTCAAAATATAATTGACACTTAAATCTTTCTAAATGGCAATATAATAGGGAAAAAAGCAAGAGTCTGAAACCACCCCATCATTATGAGGAATGCTTATGTTTACATGACATGGTGATCCTCTGAATTCACTAATTGTTTGGCCCCGCAACACACAAACATTAGCATCTGGAAAGATTGGTTGACCACTGGTCATGTTTTTGGTCCTCCCAGATATTCACAACTGAAATTGTGGTAGCTGAAATTTCTTTTAATTTCTTTTTTTCTTAGAGAAAATAAATAATTAAAAGTCCACATTGGCATTTTAGTTGACACCACCAGAGCCAGAATTGTGGGAACATCCACATAAATGTCTCATTTCTGTCTCTTTCCCGCTTCCCATATGACTCTGAGATGAAAAACAAAAGGCAGCAGAGATGGCCTAGAACTTCTTTCTCTTTCAGTAATTGATGCTGGGAGAGGCTGTTAACGTTCAACAGAGTTTACATACCAACAGGAATTAGTAGACTAGAAGAGTGATTAGTTAAATCTCAAACAAGGCTATTTGGGGTCCAGTCTAGTTTCTGTGGATTAATTGAGTTATTTAATTATATGTCCGGATGGTGGAAGGACTACAACTTTTGTTCCTCGTTATGTAAAATTAGCTTGCTTATTTTAAAGTAAATTAAGTACAACTTTTTTTAATTTGTCTTTTTTATTTTTTTGATTGCTTACATTTTTTATGGATTTCCATAAAACACGTTCCCCTAAGAAAATATGCTTTTGCAGTGAAAACATCTTTAAAATATATTTTAAAAATAGGGCAAAAATGTAAATGTATTGTTATACTTGCACATTTTTTTATCATGTAGAACCTAAATTATTTTGATTTATTTATGTTTAAATTGTTTTCTATTTACAGATGAGCAGCAAAACCTCACTGAAACAGACGCCTTTGGTGAAAGGTAATCTTTTCCGAGTCAGGAGATTTTGCAGTTTTTTTTCTGATAACCTTTTTCTTATAACCTTATCACCTTTTCTTATAATTATGTATGTAGTTTTATTTACATATTAAATACAACAGAAAAATAATAGTGATTAATACCAGTGAGCAATAAATGAGTCAGACAAAATAGAATTAGTACGTTATATTCAATAAAAATAATAAAAAACATGTAAATCTTCAGAGTAAGAAGATTATCTGTTATTCATTGCCAGGTAAGGACAGGAAAAGAGACAATATGAGATGCTGTTAAGGCATGGGTCCCCAACTTGTGTGCCATGGCCCAGTACCACTGGGCCCCATGAGTGGCTGGTCAGTATGTGCCGTGAATGTTGGGGGTGTTCTCAGCCCCACTCACACGAGCACTCCTGTCACTGTGAGCATTGCGGGTGCTCGCAGCCCCACTCGCGTGAGTGCTCACGGTCCCACTCACGTGAGCAACGGGTGTTCTTGCGCATGCACACACATGCACATTTATTTACACCCCCCCACAAAACCATCCCTTCTTTCTCCCTCCCCCCCCTGCTCTGGGCTGCCAACCCAGGTTGAGGAACTCTGGGTTAAGGTATTGGATCAAGATCATAGAGACTAATATTCAAATCCATCCTTAACCCTGGAAACTTGATAGATGCCTTTGGGCCACCTACTCAATGGATGAATATGGATAGAGTACAAAATTAAGGGCCCTTCTGAAAGTACATTTAAAATATTTGACTACATGAAGAGAATGATCCAGAATCAAATCACTAAAGAAATATATGAAGCAAATCATGAAGAGGAAGACTAAGAAATCCATGGTTGCATGGAATAAAAATCCTAAAAAGAGGCAACTGGGAAAGTTAAAGAACAAAAGACTACATGTGAAACAAAGTATGAACATGGTGGAAAGAAGCATAGTTCCCAAGGACAGAAAGGTATGGAATTATAATGAATGGTGCTGATATAGTGTAGTTTTAACTACAGTACTTTTTGTTTTATGTCTTTAATTTCTTTGGTTTAATATTCCTTTTGCCTTTTTGTACTCTGTATAATGCTGCTTATCCTAAATGGGAATAATATGATTGGCATGTATGTAGGTAAATAACAAAAATGTACTTATAATGATAAAGGTTACACTTCTTGTAAATCAAATCAAATCAAATTATTTAAGATTTGCACTAATCATACAGTTCTTTGAATCTAACTACTGACTTGCTTAAACATACAGATGGGTTTATATGAATGAGAAAAATCTACGTTTATTAACTAGGCTACCTTTTTTTTTTTTTGCAGGATCAGCCAGCTCTTTGATCCATCTGTGGAATACAAAATGAAACACAAGAGAAGAGGACTTGCTTTGATTTTCAATCATGAGAGGTTTTTCTGGCACTTAGCATTACCAGACAGACGTGGTACTTGTGCTGACCGAGATAATCTGAACCGC
Organism: Crotalus tigris; assembly: GCF_016545835.1. Lineage (NCBI taxonomy): Eukaryota > Metazoa > Chordata > Lepidosauria > Squamata > Viperidae > Crotalus > Crotalus tigris. The sequence continues at coordinate 1,797,407 of NW_024096573.1, forward strand.
AGGTAAAGCAATCATTGTTCAGTGTATTTTCTTTTACACCAAAGCAGAAAAATCCAAGGACATTTCCAAAACTACTTCCATTTTTTTAAGAAATTGTGTGTCAAGGGAGAAAGTATTTCATGAGGTAATACAAATTGTCAGATCTTTAGGATATAGGTAAAGAATTTTGAAAGTTTTACAGTAGAAATGGATTTAACATAAATCAGGATCTAATAGTTGTTCTTTGGCTGATTTGCAATGGATTTCTGACTCTCAGTTATTCAATAAATTAAGTCCCGTCCCTTCAATTATCAGCTAAATGACTTCTGCTGCTTGAATTAATGTATTTATCCAAATAAAAGACAGTACTAAACTGAAGTTGACATTCTTCACCACAAAGCAAGATCAGACAGAAAAGCCTCATTTATACAGCTAGCCCTCAACTTACAACCATTTGTTTAGTGACTATTCGAAGTTACCACACCACTGAAAAAAGTGACTTATGACCATTGTTCACATTTATGACCATTGCTGCATCCCCAAGGACATGCAATCAAAATTCGGATGCTTGGCAGTGTGCCAGAGTCATGTGATCACCTTTTGCGACCTTCTGACAAGCAAAGGGAAGCCAGATTCACTTACCAACCGTCTTACTAACTTAAGAGTGCACCGATTCACTTAACAACTGTGACAAGAAAGGTCATAAGACTTGGGGCAAAACTTGCTTAATAATCTTGCTTAGCAATGGAAATTTTGGGCTCAGATTTGGTTGTTAAGTCTAGAACTACCTGTTTATTTTAGTACAATGTTTCTCAAACATGGTAACTTTAAAATGTGTGAATTTCAACACCCAGAATTCCCCAGCCAACACAGTATCTGAGGAATTTTGGGAGTTGAAATCCAGACCTTTTTAAGACAGCACTGTTAAAAAAAATACTGCTTCACTATATTCTCTTTCATTCATACACTGTTTGGAGGAAAACGGGAAAACGGTCCCCAAAATGGAATAGCTTTGAGCTCAGATCAGTTCTGGTACTCACGATGGTTAGAGTTTTAGACTTTTCATCTGCAGAATCAACCCCATCTCGCATGTTTGACACAACTCAGCTGTGCTTTTTTTTTAACTTGGAATCCCAGTCAGGGTTGTGACAATATATTATATAAATTGAGAATGGCCTATGGAACATGTCCAACTTCCTTTCTGTGACTTCACATTCCAAGGATGATGGTGCATGAGAAAGGAAATGGGGCAGAAATAATATGTCTTTATGATAAAGAATGGTTTTTGCAGTGAAGGGTTACTAGAAAGCGTTGAAGGAATCCCAGGGCTTCCTCAAACATATCTCTGATCTACATAGGCTGGTGCTAAATATCTACATGAATGCACTTTAGGTTAGAACAAACATGTCAAACTTGCAACTTCACATGACGTCGCACAATGTTTTGCCATTGCCGGCAATGGGGTGGGCGCGGCTTCTGCATGATGTGTCTGGCCCACGGGCCGGCAGTTTGACACCCCTGGGTTAGAACAATGTGAATTGTTGCCATAATTAGCTGTGCAATTTCAGTACTGATTATATAATTTATAAATCTATAAAAGGACATGGGCACAGATTGTTTGAAAGATTGCATCTTTAAATATTCCTGGCCAATGTTTCAGAAGCTCACATGCTGAGATATAAGGCAGGTGGATAAGGCAATGAAAGAAACTACTTGTAGAATTCTTTTTTCAAGGTATTTTTCTAATCCTAACTGTACTTACTAATATCAAGAAGTACAAATTTTAAAAGTCTTTTTTGTTTGTTTTTTAAGGTTCCAGATAAAAAATGACTGATATTAGGTATTATATCTGTTCTTAATATGGCTGGGTGTATTTTAGTTACACTTATATTTTAATTTGGAACTCAATCTGATTCTGTGGACTGAAAAGGTAGATTCTTCTTTTTTCTGGAGTACTCATAGCATAATAATGTGGTAAGTGGTGTTTCAGTGAATTTCTAAAGCTGGCTGGTTAGATAATGTTGCATCCTCTCAGAGGTCTAAATATTAATATGTGAGTTAATAAGAATATATGAATATGATTCTAGAGTGAAATAATGTTCTGTTTAAAATAGTTTGACTGAACTTGGATTTGAAGTGAAATGTTTCAATGACCTTAGAGCAGAAGAAGTGCTGCATAATATTCATGATGGTAGGTAAAGCAAGTTTATTTGCCTGTAGATGCTTGGCTACTGCTTGTATTTTATTGGTAAAATTCTTAATATCAAAATTATTAGTGAAGAAAATAATTATTGCTAGTGAAGATATAATTTATTGAATTGTAGGAGAGCCAACCAGACAGAAAGAACTGGATACTTTTTGTTTTTTCGTCTCTCAGGCCTGACTTCTTAAGCTATTCATATTCCTCCTATCATGTTTGTTATTAATTGCTGAATTATATGTTTGTGCTGATAAGCTGAAGTTTCTCAACATTTTAAATTTTTTAAAAAAAATATTTTGTTTTTACATTGTAATTTTTTTCATTTTTAAAACTAAAAATTAATAAACATTTTAATTTTATGACGAATTTAGTAGGGTGTGCAAAATTCACCAGTTGAGAAACAGACTGTTCTGGAAAATTTGAGAGCATTTTGTTCTTCCAAATCATCCTGAACCTTCTCCAGATTATGCTATTCCAATAGTTCTGTGGGTTATGTAATTAAATTCTGTTAAATTGGAAATCATTTGAACTGTTTCAGTCATTTCATTTCAAGTGAAACAGGCCTGGTTGGAACTGGATCACTCTAGATCAGGGGTAGGCAACCTTGGCTCTTTTATGACTCATGGATTTCAACTCCAGAATTCCTGGCAGTTGAAGTCGATGAGTCATAAAAGAGCCAAGGTTGCCTACCCCTGCTCTAGATCATCACCAGTTCAGAGGATTTACTTCAGGAAACTGGCCCAAAAAACAAGGTTAGGGGGAAATCAGCAAATTGGTTTTCTGAAAGGTTTCATTTCCCATTTGGTGAATTTTGCACCTCTCTAATTTTTAGGAAATAAGGTGGAATATAAGCTTTTAAGATGTCTTTGCTGTTATCTGCTACGTAAAAGGAAGCAGAAAGAGCACAGGAGGCTGTAAGGTCTCAAAAGTAAGCAATTATGGTATCTGATGAGATGGTTTTAATGATGCAGTAGGCACTGGGGAATAATGGAGTACCAATTGATTTTTCAATTTCTAAATCCAGCTCTGAATAAAATTAACTATTTGTTTAGCATGTGGGAAAACTGGATTGATTTATGTCCAAAGCAAGCCAAAGGAAGTTTATACTTTACTATTTTAATAGCCACTAATATAAAAAAAAATAATGTGTGTGTGTGTGTAGATAAATTGCATCATTATTTTTTGTAGTGTCCACAGATAAACATGAAGATGCAGACTGCTTTATGTGCGTTTTCCTGAGCCACGGAGAAGATAACCATGTTTATGCTTATGATGCTAAAATACAGTTACAAATGTTGACCAGTATGTTCAGAGGTGATAAATGCCCTAGCCTGATAGGGAAGCCAAAAATATTCATAATTCAGGTGAGATGGTGGAGTTTTTGAATCCACAGCTGAGTTCATAATATGGGATTAAAATTCATTTTATTGAAAGAAAGAAATTAAGACTGCCATATATTAAAGGTATCACTTTTAAATGCAAACTTGAAGTGTATGACTTGGTGCATTTAGTCGAAACATGGTATACTTCCACATATCTACACTTGTGTAACTTAACTTCCAAGAGGTTTTACCTTCAAAGTATGTAAAAATTTGTGTCCATGACTAGCAATTTGTAGTGGGAAAATGGGTGGGTGGAAGAAGAATCACCTTAGATTTTGTTCGTTAAACAAGGGTCCTTGTGTAAAAATAGACTTCACCTTAAAGAAAATTCAAAACATCACTGGTATCTATAGCAATGCATAATTAAAGGCATTTATTTGTTCAATCATTTAAGTGAACTTTTCTGGATCTACAACGGAGGGTTGGTATTTATAAGTGATTTCAGATCCTGGATTTCATTTCCAACAGCTCTTTTATCTCAAATTTTAGGCATGCAGAGGAGATAAGCATGATGAGCCAGTCTTGGCTCGTGATACAGTGGATAGTGTTACAGATCGCTCACTCGATAATGAAACTACATTGGATGCTGCTGCAGTTTATACTTTACCTGCTGGTGCTGATTTCCTCATGTGTTATTCTGTGGCAGAAGGTAAAAATCAATGTTATCCTAAAAAAAAAAAAAGTTTAATCTCATCATCAAGTGAGTAATAGTTTCTTAAAGAAAATTTGCTTTGATGTATCATTTAATTTGCTGTAACATTGATGTAACTTTGATGTAACATTGAATAGATACTGACAATCAAGTTTTTTTGTATATACTAAAATCCTCCAAAAGCTAATAAAAACAAACCAAAGAGGTGGCTCCTTCTCAAAACTAATCAGTAAATAAAAAATGGCAGATAGAAATTGAATCTGCAAGAAGTGGTGAGGAACTTATCATTAATGTGTAAATCACATCTGGCACTTCTTTCCCACCAGTGTGGTGTCAGTTATCAAAATTTCCATCACAGCAGAGCACATATTAACTATCCTTGCCTAAATAGCAAACTAAATCAAGAAACAAATCTTTAGGGATTTATTTTTATTAAATTTATACGCCCACAATTCTAGGGGGCTAACAACGAAATAATGCAGTATAGCTGTAATGTAAGGTTTTCATGCAATATGAAGACCCAGCTTCCTAATACTTTCTTGTTGCAGATGCGTGCAATGAGTGCAGAACTTTGATTATGATATTTAGGTGACAAATTCATGATGGCTTATTCCAGTGATGGCAAATGTTTTAGAGACCGAGTGCCCCAAAACCACCCCGCCACCCCATCCCCACTCTGCTATGCCTGCTGGGCCACCCACCACCTCCACGGCCCGCCACAGATTACCCAGGCAGCCCAGCAGTGACATGACCACACCCTCTGCCTGTGTCCCGCAGCATCATTTGTGTCCGATGGGGCGCAAGGGCGTCTTGTCCCCATTTCCCGGCTACCATGTCCTTGGCTGCAGTGCTCTGTGTGGGCTGTGTCCAGGGGCGACTCTCCTCCGGGGGGGCTGCTGGTGAGGAGGGGGCCGTGGAAGGAGGCAGGGCTGGGGCGACGGTGCGTGTGCCCACAGAGAGGGCTCCGAGTGTTGCCTCTGGCACGCGTGCCATAGGTTCGCCACCACTGGCTTATACTAACTGAGGCTGCAGATCAAAATAGGCTAAAATGATATTACTAGTTTGTGGCTTGGCACTGCTCAAATGAATGCCGCTACAGTAAGGATTCTTCATCTCCCAGTCTTTTTTAAATTCACTTTAGAGAATGTCATTGGAAACACTTTCTCCTATGGCCCTTAATCAGCTTCCCTGCTCAGCTCGGCAAAGGCCACCATTAAGATAATTGGACTTCTTTCGATGCAATATCTATTAGTAAAATATAGCAGAACTGGATCAGCTAGTATTATCTATACAGGTATTCCTCAACTTACAACAGTTCATTTAGTGACTGTTTGAAATTACAGTGGCATTGAAAAAAGTGACTTATGGCTGTTTTTCACACAAACATTGCAGCATCCCCATGGTCATGTGATCAAAATTCAGATGCTTGGCAACTGACTCATGATAGTTGTAGTATCCCAGGGTCACATGATCACCTTTTGCGACTTTCTGACAAGTAAAATCAATGGGGAAACTAATGTTACTAACTTAACTGCAGCAATTCACTTAACAACGGTGGTAAGAAAGGTCGTAAAATGGGGCAAAACTCACTTAACAAATGTCTCACTAAACAACAGAAATTTTGGGCTCAGTTGTGATTGTAAGTTGAAGACTACCTGTATAAACAGATAGTTAATAAAAGGAGAGACTTAGATGATTTGGGGATAGATAAAATTCCCTAAAATTATTTTTGCCAAGCAAAGATACTATAAATGTAAGAAAAATTTCAGAAAACTGGCACATTGAAAAAAGCTCAAGAAAAAAAAAATCAAACTTTTTCCCCAATAATTTTTTGCTTACTTAGTAAATTTAGATTAAAAAAACTAAAGCTAATTTCTTGACACAATAATTTAATCCTTTCTCCCCCTCTCCCAATAGGTTTCTACTCTCATCGGGAGACTGTAAATGGTTCTTGGTATATTCAAGATCTGTGCGAGATGATACGAAAGCATGGTGGTTCCCTGGAATTCACAGAATTACTGATGCTTGTTAACAGGAAGGTATCACATCGCAGGGTAGATGTGTGCAAAGATATTCAGGCTATAGGTAAAAAGCAGATCCCTTGCTTTGCTTCAATGTTAACTAAAAAACTGTATTTCTATCCCAAATCATCATAGCACGGTAGAGTAAATATTATTTTTGGGTGCGTAGATGGTGGATGATGGTGTAGTCTGCAGGACTCAAAGCAAATCATATAGTACTGTTGAAATAGATCCATTTTATATTTACTTATCTGAAAATTTGCTCCATTAGACTCAATGAGACTTGGTTCTGAATAGACATATAGAATTGCACTGATAATTAAAAATGTATGTTTACTTAGTATATAGTCTATTACTTTCCTAAACTAAGAACTTCAGGAGATGGTGAATTAAAATGGTTAGATGAGCAGATCTGTGCAATAAAATCACAGCCAATAATTGCAAGTTCTAAATGGTAAACAGAAATACAAATTCTACATTAAAAATTGAAAAAAAAACTGTGAAGTTTAACAACTCAGGCAGAAATACTTTTATATAGCCTTTGAAATATTCTGCTACCCTCAGGGAGTTTGAAAAATAAGTTCAGACTTGACATTGGGATAATAAAGGAATAGTTAATCAAAAGTTAGCTGTCTTTAGGTTTACATTCCATAATGGATTTTAATAATGGATATTTTGTACGAATGGTTAAATTTTTATACCTTTGTTTTAACACAGTAATTGTCTTATGAGAATCATTTTCTTAATCTGTTTCTACTGCAAGAATTGTTCCCCCCTCACTTTAATATTTTGGAAAAGTGAATTATGCAACTAATATAAAATTGTGATTCCTTCAGTTAGTTATAGCAGCTCCTGATAACTTGTGGAGTTACTGCAACTTAATTGAAAAATTTGCATTATTTTTCATACAAACCAGCCTTATTATTATTTAATAAAAGTTAATTTGTGTCTATGAACCCTGCTGTCATAAATCTTTCAGGTGCTATGCATGCTACATATGTAACTCATTACAGATATTGAGATATTTTGTGCAAGTGTGCAAGGAACATTTTCTTAACATCCTAAACAGAAGACTCAGAAGACATCCAAAACTAGTATCTGTTTTTATTTATCTCATTATGAAAATTACATTCAAATATAGGCATCCCAGAATAATAACCATCCTTTAAAAACATTTTGTTTTATTACGAATGGATTGGCCATCCAAGATTAAGATGGTTGTTCCTTCTAAACTTGAATATTGTGGAGAAATGATATACACAAAAAGTATGATTTGGGACTTTTTAAATAAAGATTTGTATGTTCAACTTTAATATAGTGGGTCAAAATGTCCAGTTTGTGATTTTTTTAAGGGAATCCAACAGGCTGAAGCTTAAACAAAATTAATGTTTATCATTAATTTCTTGCACTGGAAGTCGTAATTGTAAGGGGTTCCTCAGTCGTTTCAAGGATTCTTCCACCTGTAAGTGTAAAAGGAAAAAAAATGATGAGTTTATGGTTTAAATAGTTGTAAATAGCTTCCATCAAATTCTACATTATTCAATTATATATTTTGCTAACCAGGGCACCCTAATAACTTGAATTTACATCTCTTAAATGTGATTCAGTTATACTTAGCATTTAAAATTAGGAAACTGATTTAGCTATCAGGTAGCAAAATACTCTAAAATTAACTTTTCTATACATTCTATTTTGTATCTATGGATGCTGGACCTATGTAGCCAGGATACCTATCTCATAAATTATTCACTAAAGGAGAAACATAGGAAAGAATTAGTTGAATTGTAATCAACTGCGAAAGTTGAATTGAGCTTGCAATTTGCTAGCTATACATGATTACCTCTGCAGAATCTAGACCAGGGCTTTTCAACCTTTTAATCCCATTGTACCACTTTTATAGGCAACCAGTCGCCTAGCAAGGTGTCAAAACTTGATGACCAAAAAAACAAAAAAGAAAAAAGTGATAAAGTACAGGTAGTCCTCGAGTTACAACAGTTCGCTTAGTGACTATTAGAAGTTACTATGGCACTGAAAAAAGTGCCCCCCAAGCCACAGCCAAGCAAGACACCTGCCTGGCCACCCGGCGACGCTCTTCCTCCTGTCTGAGGTTTTCATTGTTGTGAGCATTTCTGTTGGGGATTGGCAGCGGAGGTGGGGTGGAGGGTGTTTGGTTTTTATTCCCCCCGTCTGCTGGGTGGTTGCAGCAGATTTTGGTCACTTCACATGACCCTGGGTCACTGTGACCGTCATAAATATGAATCAGTTGCCAAGCATCTGAATGTAAATCACAAGACCCTGGAGATGCTGCAACATTCCAGCTGATCGGTGCTTCTTCTGGGCTCAGCAGAAGCACCAGGATCAGCACCGAGCTCCAGCTGGAGCCTGGCGCTTCCACTGAGCCCTGACAGTCCTGAAGAAGCGCCGATCAACTGGAAAGTGGCACTGATCCTGGTGCTTCCGCTGAGCCCTGACAACCCTGCAGCTCCAGCCATCTCTCGCTCAGGCTTGTGCGGTGCTGCCACTGGTTCAGCTCATTCCCCTCCCCCGCTACTTTTCTAGGATGGTCGCGTACCACCTGCCGGATGCCAATGTACCACAGGTGGTACCTATACCACTGGTTGAAAAGCCCTGATGTAGACAATAATTTTGCAGAGTTATTTCAAAATATTTAAAAAAGTAAAGAAAAATAACAAGACGATTATACAAAAGTATATTAGCATATATATTGAATGAATGTATACACTTGAGGAGAGAAGAGAACCTGCGTATTTGTAATTATTTTGCATGAAATGTACAGTTGTTTGATAGGTCCTGACACAGGATGAATGTGCTATGTAGCCTGGGATAGTATTTTCTCTGCCTGAAAAAGTTATTAGCAGTTATTAGCAGCTGAATTAGTCTGTGTAGATAGACTTAACACTTTGGCTAGATTACCATTTCTACACTTAGTGACTAATTTTTGTGAACAAATGTTATAATTGGATACTCTTCAAGACATTCTTCATCAATTGGAATATCTGAGTAAATTAGCAGGTTCAGTTTACTTTGTTTAAAATCTATCAAAGCTAACCTATTAGCTTTTGCGGGCAACAAAGATAATCTGTAAGATTTCAAATTTTCATCCCCAACACACTAATTGCAGCTACTATAACAGATGGAACTGGAAGAACTAGCACAATGTAACATGATTCCTTTCCTTTCCTCTGGAGGACTGTGAACAGGCATTTAAAAACATATTTTTCAGAAGTTGAGATTAAACTGCTTTCTGTACACAAGAAAAGTGAGTAAAACTGCCAGTCGTGGTTGCAATTAATTGACTTTCAAAACATACAGAAGCTCCTTTCCATGATCTCTTGTGCATCCAATACTATGTACTCTCCTACTGTTGTTGTGAATCATCCAAAGTTGGGTGGGAAGATCATATAAATCAGATAGAGAGATAGACAGATCTATGCAATTACCTCTGCCAGGTCCTCTTTTAGTTTGTTATACAGAATCATATTGAAGTTCTGGCTTTTAGCTTTGCGGTGAAAATAGTGAAGGAATTGCCTGTCTCGAGCGTCTGGGTAAATATAATCCTTAATAAGGCAGGGAAAAAACAACAACAAAAAAATTATTCAATAATCTCCCCTGACTCACACCCAGAGGTCTGCAGAATACAATATCTATTTTCAAGCCCAATTCTTTTTTTAAAATGAAACAAGTGGAGCATTAACTGGATTTGTACATTTCATTAAACTAGGTTTTGATCATGATATACTAAATAAACCAAATTTTAATAGCGCTCAACAAAGGAAGCTTGGTTATACAAAGTATTTTGTAGCAAAGGCTTCAACAATATCTCAAATACTAATCCCTCAAAATTTTAGGAAGGAGACAGGGCGAAGAGAAGCTGCCCAGGGAATGGTCAGATAAGGGAGAGCAGAGCCCTCAGCTGGATAATGAGCATTAGAAGAGGCTCAGAAGGGACCCTCCCTAGTTTATTAGGCTGTGAAGGAGACAGGAAATTTTACCTGCAGATTTGCAAGATTCTGTTAATATAGCTTTACAATAAAGTAGAATTAATTTATCTGGTCGTGTTTCCTGTCTGATCTACATAAGGCTGACATAGCCTCATATTATGATTACCACAGAAGAAATTCTTCCAGTGATTTTTACATGAAAGGGAATGAGAACAGTGATCCCAGGGCCTTACTTTGAGGTAACCTATTTTCTTTAAAGCATTAGTGTCCCCAGATAATTGAATAAGGGCTGATATGTCTTTGTATTATTAAAAAGACTGCTAATTAAAAAGAACTGAAGGGAATAATCACTCATTCCCGCACAGCATCCACAAGATACATAAACATCCACAAGATACATATTATAATATATAGCAGGTTAACTTTCAGGTTTGCAGAATCTGAAGCATTTGTGTCTTTACTGATCAACTAAACCAGTGGTTCTCAACCTGTGGGTCGGGACCCCATTTGGGGTCGAACGACCATTTCATGGGGGTCGCCAAACCATGCTGTCCACCATTTTGTTCCCTTTTCCCTAGCTGTCCTACTCCCTCTTATTGGTGGCCACACCCACTTGGGGGTCACCACAACATGGGGAACTGTATTATGGGGTCACGGCATTAGAAAGGTTGAGAACCACTGAACTAAACTCTCTGAACAATTTGCAGAACTTTTGAAACAAAAGTTTCAACTGTGCTCTCAGAGTAAAAGTTTAGGATCCTGATCATAGTACTTCAAAGACTTGTGCAGGCAGTCAGAACTGAGTTTAGTTTGTATGTATTACCTTAACAAGTTCCTTACCTGCTTAGTAAGTGCAAAGTAAGCATAGAATGCCATGGCATTTCCGTAAGTGATAAAATAAGTAACAGGTTCCATAATGTCCCATGAGTAGACCCACCAGGTGAGCCAAGCCAAGGCTCCACCCTGAGTAGACATTAAGGCTAAACCAATCCATAGAAGGCGAGAAGTCTTTGCATCAATATCTGCTGCAATTGTAGCCTTCATCTAGGAACAAAAAAGCTATGTTACACTCCAAAGTGTTCGTTATGCTCCTCTCAAATTGTATTTAGAACTGCAGTATTCAAACTGATACTCCCATATGGAATTTGGATTCCATCCAAATACATTCTAATAGTTTCTTAAGCATAAAGCTTCACAAATAAATTCAGTTCTGATACCAATAGCTACTACTTTCAAGGAAGACATTTCAGAACACGACCTGTGATGTATCTTTTTGTTTTTTAGATACTCTTGGAAGTCTTCCGAGCACTGTTACAGAATATTGTTATTCTCTGTAGATCTCATAGAAAAATGCAGCTATTCAGATCCAGATTTTCATGAAATAGAACAGATTCAAGATTTAACTTGCTGATTATCAATTTCCACATGAGTGAATTTATTAAGAATTTTTCAAACCTGTTCTAAAGGGAACAGTTCTTCTTTCAAAAGTTCCATTTTTTGCATTAACTCTTTCTCTTTTCTTGTCTGGTGCTCTTCTAAGTGAAGGGCTACAAATAACTTATGGATTGTTGATTTGATGTCATCTATCTCTGTGGCATGCTCTTTGCTCATTTTATCTGAAAGAAGAGTGAAGCCTGAGTTATTACAATTACTATAAGCATCCTCAAAAAGCCTGCAGGGAACTTCCTCCCTTCGTATACTATGCAATTTCTCTTTCAAATAAAGTCCCATTTTTCCCCCCTCTGTGTCGAAAGCACCAAAGTGCTTCCCTGGCAAAAGGATTTTCTGGTGATATCAACATTGCTTGGGGCTCCCTACTTGGGGCTCCTTTTGTGTCCCTGTGAAGTTGCCCACTGAAGTGTACTCGTTAATTTGCTCATGGTCATCCACTTTCGAACTGCTGAGTCAGCAGGAGCTGGAGTGTGTGACGAGGGCTCACCCTGCTCTACAGCAGCAATGTGTCTCGAACAAAAGCTCACCCATTGTCAGCCCAGCGTTCTAACCTCATCAGCCACAGCGCTCCTTTAGTTTTAGTTTTTTTCCACTAAACTTTGTGGAATTAATTCCCAAGCAGATGTGCACACTTAGCTTTCACTGGATTTTAATTTTAAATAACCTGATAATCACTAAAGATTCCATTTCAGAGTGGTCATGACGTTATGTACCTTTCAATGGTGGATGTACACTATATTCTGCATTATTGACAATGAGCTTAAAATCATTCATTAGCAGAACTTCCATCGACACAGAATTTGAAATCCTGCTGCCATCTGCAGGAGAGAAAAGGCATTTCAGTCAATGTAATAAAAGGCTACATGGATTTAAAAAAAAAAAAGAACAACCCTGCCATGCTCAGTGCTCTAAGTCAAAAACTTTATGACTAAGAAAAAAAGAAGAGGGGGATTTTGGGTTTTACTGATTAGATTCATTTGTTGTTATATAAATGGCTAGTTTATAATATTGTGGAAAAGTAAAAAGTTGAGATTCAATGATAATGCTTCCTTCTATTGCAACAGAGGAAGTCTGTTCTTTTTCCCTTCTCCCCCTCACTTTTCCCCCTTTTTCCTCCCCACTGTGTCCTACTATTTGCTTTTATATTTTTATATTTTATTGTATGATCTAATAAAATATTACAAACTGTAGAAAAAAAGGAAAAAAGTACAGGTAGTCCTTGAGATATGAGTGTAATTGAGCTTGCCCATTCCACTCGTGAATCGAAAACTCATAGAGTGAATCTCGTTCGAGGTACGAGATCACTCCATTGCTTGTTAAAACGTATGCGGTACGTTAAGCAAACATGAGGTATCTCAGGGTGAGGAAGACCATGGAGGGCCTAGTGCTGCAACAGGCCCCAAGGCCTCCCCAACCCACTAAGATACCGCATGCTTCCCCCTCCCTTCCTGCCGCGCCGCACTTACCTGGAAAAAATCCGTCTCTTCTCTGCCACAGTTCCTGCTGCCACCCGGATTTGAGGCCAGGGAACGCTTCAGCGCATCCCGCACGGCCCAATCTGGGCTCCAGAGGCCTTTTCCAGGCCCCTGCCACTCAGATCTAAGGCTGGGGGAGACTTTCGCGCACTTCGCATGGCTCGATCTGGGCTCTGGAGGTCTTTTCCAGGCCACTGCGGCCTGGATCTAAGGCCAGGGAATGCTTCCGTAACACCACCACCCCCCCAGATCCAATCCGGGTTCTGGAGAGCTTTTCCAGGCCTTGGAGACATTTTCCTAGCTGTTTGCACCAGGAACAGAGGTTGGGGGGGAGTCGGCTTGGATCAGGCCCTTGGAAGCTCCGTTCTTGGCGGCAGCAGCTTGGAGCAGTCTTCCAAGGGCTGGATCCAGCATCCAGAGGCATGCAGAAGCCTCTCACAGCCTCCTTCCGGGCTGCTTGGAGGAAGGCTCCAGGGACAACGGGGTCACTTTCTCCCCCAGTTCAGTGAGCTCCAATGGGCTGGATGCGGATGCGAGGGGCCTGGCCTTCTCCCTCAGTTGAAGGCTTCAGGCTTGCTGTCAGGCAGAAAGGAGTTGGCAGGAGCAGGAGACAGGGACCTTTTGCATAGAGAACGAAAGTTTCTGATGTCTGTGATTTGGTGCAACTTCAAATACTCGCGCGAGATCACAGACTCCAGAAACTTCAATTCTCGGTGCAAAAAACATTTCCAAGCCGACTCTCCTCTCCTTTATAGGAAAGGAAACTGCGGCAGAAAGGATTTTTGTAAGGTAAGTGAGTCTGGTGCAGTAGGAAGGGAGGGAGAAGCAGTTGTGAGTAGTGGAGGGGAAATAGGGTGAATGTTGCAGTGCCAAGTCACTCTTAAGGGTGAACGACTGCTGTGGTGCTGCAATATCCGTAACTTCGGGATTTGCTCGTAAGCACTAGGGGCGCTCATCATGTAACTTTGAACGAGTGTTAAGTGAACGCTTGTAACTCAGGGATTACCTCTACCAGTTTTAATTTCTTTGCTGGCAGTTCCTTTGCTAAATCACTTTTTCTTTGCGTTGACAAATGTATGATGAATTTATCCATATTTATTAATATGCACCACTACCAGCTGGCTGGTCGGCCCTTCTTCTCTCTCTCTCCTCTTCTTCCTCCCTGTCTTCTGAGCTCTCCTTCCACAGTGTAGTAAGAATGCACCTCCCCATCCTTTCCATGTACCCTTAAAGACACAGGAATCAAGTGCAAAGCAAGAAAGACTCACAAAAGCCTCCCAGAATAAACACACAAACTCCACTTTTTTTTCTTTAGGCTGCCTCAGATGTGTCACGTGTCACAGTGTTGCATCCTGAGATGGAAAGGCTCCGGCAATTGCGAAAAGATTTAGCCTTAAATTAAGCCTGTTTACCTTCAAAGAAAACTTTCTAAAAGCCATAGACAGAATCAAGATAAGGGGGTAAAACTAATTACATTTGTTAAAAGGATTAAACCTATGGAAGTTAACACTTTGGACTCATTGCTACCTTTGTGAAACAGTCTAAAATATTCCAATAACCAAAGCACACAACCAAGCCTTTGAATTACAAAACGCTGTAAACACTGCACAAAAATCCTCATGGTAACCCAATCAAGCTGCCAGCTGATCCAGAACTAAATAAACCAATCTCCTTTCCGACATGCTCGTCTCCCAACTTTTCATTTCATCAGCGCTGATTGCATTCTCCTGGCTGGAGCAAATGAACCAGAGGACCTTTTCTTCCAACAACAGCTGCTGCTTCTTCCCTGTCTCTTTTTCCTCCCTGCCTGCTGAGCTCTCCTTCCACAGCTTCTTCTCCGTCCCCTTCTTTCTCTATTGTCTTTTTCCCTTTCCTGCCAAAACCATCTCCTTTTATATCCTCTCCCCCCCCTTTTTTTCTTCAGTTCATCTCCAGCTCCGCTGCTTCTGGAAGCGCTAACCAGCTGGAGCCAGTCAGCTGGAGCCCTGCCGGCTCCTAGGGCTTCGGCTGAGCCCCGACAATCCTGCAGCTGCCTTTCCCTTAGGCTTGGATTGCTTTGGCTCATTCCCCTCCCCCGCTACACTTCTCTAGGATGGTCGCATACCACCTGCCATGTGCCAAAGTACCACTGATGGTATGCGTACCACCGGTTGAAAAGCCCTGCTCTAAACAATCTTTCCTACCGCAATCTTTACTGGAGTAAGTGGCTTTTATGCCAGCTCTATGACTAATATAATCTATAATGTGAGCTTATATGGAATAATGGCACCTATCTTCCAAGACCAATATCATTTCTGATAGTATATATATATATATATATATGTATGTATGTATGTATGTATGTATGTATGTATGTATGTATGTATGTATATGTAAATGTATATATGCATTGAGTTCAACTTTATATTGTTTATACTATCATCCATTCTTGCTCCCCAACTCCAGGCTACTATCCACATTAGGTACATTAAGAGAGTTAACTACTTTCAGGTTAATGTCAATTCAGTAAAAGATCCGAAGTTCTGGCACTCAGAAAAATTTCACAAATCTTATAGAATGACATTTCTACAGATTTTTTTTCTAACCCAGTCCTCTGGAAAACCCAACTTTTTCCTCATGGTATAATTAAGAAATAGAATTTATGTGGTTTGGTTCTTGACCAGTAAAACCTGGGACTTTCAACTTGTATGCTACCTTGAAAGTTGGCTTATTCTAAAAGATTGTTAATATTCTTTTAAAATGCTATTTAATAATGCTTCTATGAAGGAATCTCAGCAGTCTGCCCTCATGGATTCCTTGCAGATACTGTATTAAAAGACTTATGAAACTGAAGCCAAAGGAAAAAAAAATGCCCAACTGTATTTTACATCCATCTTGGAATGATTAACTTCAATGGATGCTACAGAACTGAAAATTGGTTAAGGGAGAAAGCCCAACAATAGAGGTTTTTTTTTTTTTCAGACAGTCTTGAAGGATAAGAAATATTTGGAAAAGCAAACAAAAACAATACCCTACAAATTTTTTTTATGCATTCAGATCTTTCTTGCTTACTAGTATCGTAAAAGGAATATTGAAAATGGTTATGGACACTGAACTTCACTCAACGTTTTAAACATAGGAAACTTACAAACGTAGACTAATTGTCCATCTAGACCATTTTTTAATTTTATTTTTGGGTTTCTCAGTGCAAGTGACTGCCTATTACTTGCAATTTGATCTTTTAATTGGAGATATCTGATACTGTATGTGAGACACGCATGCAAAGTAATTCATGGGTCCGCATAATATAGAAATGGCTTGGAATAAAAGTCCCTCACTTGACATATCATGAATTGATGATATCCCAATGGAATAAAACTTGAATCTTCCTCCACCGGGGCTGTGGTCTGCTGGGTAGAACTGCTTTCATATAGAGAATGCAGCATGTGATGTCTGTAATCCAAGAACCATCAGAGTGAGACTATGGAGAAAGTTTATTCCACTGTGATGCAAGTGGTACAGTAGTGAGTGCTCCAATCCCATCATTCAAATGATATGAGCTGATGAATCAACCCAGCGTGCTTCAGACGAGTCAGTGATTCTGCTTGTAACCAAGCAGATAACGTTAGAGGTCTTGCCTTTCATTAGCTGTATGTGAGTAATGGGTGCCAGTGGTCTGGAAGGTGAGATAAGAGGCTAGCCTTCTGATACAAGTCAGGGGATTGCATCAAGGGAAGCTTTTCTTTGAAGAAGATAAGTTGCTCTGTAAAATCCGTATCCAAGCGTGCACAAGACTCATCAACATGCCACCTACCCTGGAGAACACTTTCTTGTTCAATGCAGATGAACAACATGGACAAGAGACATAATAGGGGGCAATCCCAAAAGGTTCAGTAAGCCTAAATACCAGCTGCTTAAAATAGGAGATTCACAGTCTCACTTTCTTCTGGCTATTATTACATCTGTGCAGAAAGCACCTACCAAGGTGCTTCTGGCTCCTTTCATGGATATTTCAGAGTTTCATCTAGAATTCTCTCTACCAAGAGACTGTAATTGGTAATGATGTTTTGCTTCACCTTGGACAATACAGGCTAGCAAGTACAAAGGTTTGTTTGCCACCAATTGGTCTTAGTGCACAAATGTCAATGTGAAGTTGGTCTGCCAAATCTCTACTATCTTCAGAATCTAAATTCTCCTACAGTTTATTCAAGGACTTCTCTAAACAGAGACAGAATTCAATTTAGCATAGCATTTTTTTTCCTGCTCAAAAATGTTTTGCAGAGAATTAAGTGCAGGTATGTTTTCAGCTATGAGTCCCTAGATGCAGGTATCCAAAAGACACATGTCTAATGGTTTTGGATGATTAACTAATGATTAATTGCTATTCAAGTAGCCAGTAAGTACGTGGATAGAGTCTGAGGAGGAGTTACACAACTGAAGAACCTATAGTACAGAAGTGTGCCTACCCTGGAATTTGTCTTTTGATCTTACACATGCCCCACCAGTGTGTGCTTAAGGACAAAACACCTCTGCTTTATTTGAAGCACAAACATGGAAGTATTTTGTTTCAAGCTTGGAACTTTTTGCACACTTCTATAAATGTGCACTCCACTACAAATTCAGTGTTGCATCCCTAAAAATTCAGTGTTAAGTGCTCTGTTTTTATATTAACTCAAGAAAGCTTTGAACAAACATGTTAACATAGGTAGTCCTGAACTTGCAACCATTCATTTAGTGACCGCTTAAAGTTACAACAGTGCTGAGAAAGTGACTTACAACTGGTCCTTATATTTATGACTTTGGTAGCATCCCATAGTCATATGATTATGAACTGGGTGCTTGGTAACCAGTTCACATTTATGATGGTTGCAGTGTCCTGGGGTTACATGATGGCCATCTGCAACCTTCGGAGACAGCTTTTAGCAAGCAATACCAATGGGGAAGGAAGCAGAGAAGATCACAAGTTATGGTCATGTGATGTCTTGTTCAATGACTGCACCACTTAACAAATTTTCCAGTCCCAGTTGTGACTGTAAGTTGAAGACTATTCTGTACTGATTTGAAAACTGCCTGTTCTCTGGACCATTTGCACTAGCAAATATGCAAATGTGTATTAGCATTTTCTGCCTGGAATTAGGACATTTGGACTCAAGTTGGGATCTTGAAGACTGAAATCGTAGGCCTTTTTTTTAGCAAAACTCTATTCTATCCAACCTACAGTGGATGAAACTTGACTGAACCTATTTAAAAAGAAATAAAAACTAAATATGTGGGATAATGAAATATTTTAACTTTGTTTTGACAGCAAGCATTTGTCTCATTTAACTATAAAAAGAAAAATGAAACAAATTTACATCAATAATAACTGCATATGAATTCTACTTAATCTCTTCAGGATAAATTGCTAACGTTTAAATATATTTTCCTGCTTAACAAATGTTCTGGAATAAACACTCTAGTAAGCGGTCTATTATTATAACTATAGCATAAGTTGAATTGTTCATCTAACATTAACCACACATTTTCCTAACTATGAGTTTTGTTCCCCCTGTAGACTTCTTTCCACTCTCTTATTCAGAGCTCCCATTTATTTCATGCACCCCCTTTTTTCCCCTGGTGGTGAGCCAGTGAAAGGATGAAAAATTGAAAGAGTGAAGCAGCAAACAGTGAGGGTTGAAGCAGATACAGACCTGGGATTTAAAGAATGTAACGTTGGCAGATTTTAATAAGGTGTCCTGGATTTTGCAATACCTGGGGAAAGTTGAAAAACCTTGATTTTCAAAGTGATACCAGCATTAGTACCTGCTGTGAAGACTTCTACCTTTTCAATTGCATTATCTTCTTTCTTTATGTCCTGTAAGAAGGTGCCCACAGTTGTTAGCATTGGCTTGATGGTAAACTGGCAACGTTCTTTTCTTGACGGTAATGTAAGTGTTATCACAGGCAGACCATATTTATGATGAACGGTTACTTCTGCAAAAATACAAAAGAAGGGAAAAGGTGTATGTGTATGTATGGGGTATACACTTGCATATATACAAACACTCCTCTACAGTGCAGTATAAGCAGGGTTGTTTTTTTTTAAAGGTAGCCAAAGTTCGAGGTATATTTTGGGAAAATTATGAAATTCAGCACATATTCCTCTGTGCCATTGATAAATTATCTATGAGCTCTTCAGTGAAAGAGTAATATTCAATAATTTAAAGACTCAAACTGAGCTCAGTCTCTGCTGACCATATGATGCATCATGTAGTTTTCTTGGCAACAATATGGAAATATTTTGCTAGTGCTTTCTTTCACAATAATTTTTCAACTTCCTAGTCTATCTTACTGCCTGGTAGCCTTCCATCCAAGTACTAAACAAATCTGACTTTTAGCTTGACTTTCTTTTGGCTAAGTGTTGCCATATGACATGGATGTAGGCACTAGTAATGACATCATTCTGGAAGCATATAGATGTAAATAGATCTAATTACGAGGATATGGAACATGAACGTTCAAGCTGTACACCATAGTGCTTGCAGGAAAAAGGTATCTGTGGATGGGTAGGAGACTGAATTTTATCCTAGTTAGAATTTATGTTGCAGTTAGACCTTAACGCTAGGGTATAATGGACTCTAGGATTTGAAGGAGGCAGAATCTGTCAGACATTAAACTATTAGTCTCAAGGCAGTATTAGTTTTTGCCATACAAGCTTATAAACCTCCAATTACAGCACCATAAACTATTCATTTTAGTCAAGAGATATTCATACCTGTGTGTAAAAAGGTATAAGCCTCTCATGAAAGATGAGGAGGGTATAAGAATGTTATTCCAGAAAGCAGTGAATATTTCAGAGCCAACATAAACTCTGCAGGATTCAAACTGCCTAAAATAAAACAGGAATATGTGGGGATACGCATCTTGAAATTGATACTATTGGGATATTTGAAATGGAGATAGCAATTATTTAGAAACCATACCATCAGGTGGCACTAAAGTGCTATAGAGGGCTCTTCTGTGGTGCCTCAAATTTCCAGTTCCTCTGACACACAGCATCTGGCAAAGAAGAGTGATTCAGATATCATTGTGTTCAACTGAATACTTTCCCAATCATTCTGTTTTCTCCCATGGAATCCACTATATGGTTCAGACATCTATTGAAGACCAGACATCTATTGAAATCCCATTTTATAGCTAGGTTTCATTAAATAAAGGGGGTGGTTGTGGTAATCAGCCATGCTACAAGATGAAAGTCAAACATCTTGTGCCACATTAATGCATTAAATTATAAAGATTACTGAAAAGTAATATAAAAGAAAACATTCTAGGAAGTGATGTGCAAAATATAACATTAAATTAACACAGGCAACACAGATCTTATTTAGCAACAAGGAGGATTTAAGGTCATAAACAAAGGCAGCCAGTATAAACTGTGATGGTGAAAGCAATGATAAAATGTGCATTATGTCGGAACAAATTTTTCTCCATTATTCTACGCTGTCAAATAGGATAGAGGTATTCCTCACTTAGCAAAAATTCAGAATTACAACAGACCTCCCCAGAGCTACTTACAACCCGGTTCTGAAGTTCCAACAGCTGTACCTCCTGCAGTCATGTGATTGCATTTTGGGGACTTAGCAACTGACTCACTGCATGGTGGTACAGTGGTTAGAATGCAGAATTGCAGGCTACAGGCTACTTTGGCAGTTCAAGTTTCACTGGCTCAGGGTTGACACAGCCTTCCATCCTTCTGAGGTTGGTAAAGTGAAGACCCAGATTGTTGGGGGCAATAGGCTGACATTTGTAAACCACTTAAAGAGGGATATAAAGCACTGTGAAGCGGGTATATAAGTCTAAGTGCTATTGCTATTTATGACCATGGTCATGTGATTGCAATTTTCAGCATTTTTTTCTGGTTTCTGGCATTTGCTTCCAGTTTCTGGAAAAAAAACTCCACTGAAGAAAACAGGTTCATTTAACAAACACGTTGTATAGTGTCCCCAATCCCTGGTCCGTAGACCAGTACCAGGCCGCGGCATGTCAGCAGCTGGGCTGCACAAACAATCAAAGCCCCATCTGCAGGCAGCACACAAAATTACGCCCCCTCCGGTCCGTGGAAAAACCTCTCTCCATGTAACTGGTCCCTGGTGCCCCAAGGTTGGGGACCTCTGGTGTAAGCCAGAACCACTGAATAAAGTGTAAAATCAGGCATGGTCAAATGGTGATCTGTTTAATGACTGCCATGACTTACGACCAAAATTCCAGGCTCAATTACTGTCTTAAGTCTAGGACTACCTGTACATGATGTACAGCAAATTTTAGACATTACAAAAAAAAATATCAAGGCCTACCTATGAAAAAAATTACTTTTCAAGTTGGGCCATTATAACAGTATTGGATTTCAGGGACAATGCTCAGAAGGCCAATGAGAGTTGTAGCCCAACACATCTTGAGTGACTAAGGTAGGAAAGACTGATAAATGCCTGGATATTCAAATTAATCAAGTAAAAATCTGAAATAACCTTCTGGAAAATAACTGTACTAGAACAGAAGCTCCATATTCTCAGATAACTAAATTTTTCACAGAAAGGTGTTTGGAAGGAACTCATTTTGAGTGTAAGGAGTCAAATGAGTTGAATTCCGTAAGTAATTTTTCTTCTCATTGAATGCATAGTCACAGCATCATAGGGCTGGAAAGAATCTCAAAGGTCATCTAGCTCAACTCTCTGCTCAGTGAAAGAATTAATAGAGTGTCTCTGATAGATGACCTATCTATAAAACAAAAAGCCTCTGAAGGATATATTCTATGTGTCTGATGAGAAGGACAACAGGACACTGCATAATGAAAGGACAAAATTCAACATAATAGAAACTTACTACTAATAAAATAAAACTTACTACTAAGAGTTCTTTGAACAGCTAAACTCTCCACAGCAAGTTAAATTAAGCACCTTTTCCTGATTGATACTCTTAACAGAAAAAAAATCAGAAGCCTGGAAGCACTTTTTCCAACTAATTTTATTATGAAGGATAAACTTTCAAGGGCTGCAGCTCACTTGATCTGACACAGCTTTTAATAATTTTTTTAATCAGAAAAGGCATTAACAAACTCCTGCTTTTTTCCCACCACAGACTAATAATATTTTTCTCCTACAATGTTTTTAGTGGAAACTCAAAGTTTCTGCTTTTGAGTCAAAATCCAATTTCCTAGGTTTATAGTATCTTGCTGCTAAATTCTAATGTAGGTTTTTTTCGTTTCATGCTCTGGTTTTAGCATCTTTTCAAGCAATAATCTATTTTTCTGAGTAAGGGATGTAATAAATTCATTTGTTTTATGTAATTCCCATTTGTTTTATACAACTGACCAGGGAGAGACAGAGAGCTTACAAAAGTTAAGCTTATCTATTGCTTGGAAATTAACAATCATGCATAAACATACGGTATATACCACAATTACTTATTCATCAATTTAAATCTGATTTATAACCTCCAGCCTCAAAGAAAAAACACAGCATTTGAAAGGTTGTTTCGAATGCCTGCGAAGAATCCAAAGAAGAAACCGTATTTTATAAATTCAGGAAGTACCATCTCAACTACAGACAATGGAAAATCTGCATGTACTCCCCATTCCTTCACAAATTATTTTTTATATACAAAATCATACAAATATAAAATTTTCCCCTCTCTTTCTTCGGAATGGGACAACTTGCTGCGACCATCTCACCATCACCAACCTAGCATAACCATCTCGCCACAACCAACTTGCTTGCAGGACAACTCACTGCGGGATAACTCAACATGATAAATGTTATCAGTCACTGTTTTTTCAACATTATTTCCATTGATAAAAATGGTAATAATGTAGAAGACACAGTAGTGGATAACATTTGGACTAACTGGACAGAGATGGCAAGAAAAATGGGAAGATCTGTTTATAGATTACAAAAAGAGTTAAATTTACCAGGCAATCAGAGGCTCCTAACCACACCTAATCTTCAAAGTAATCTTCAAAGGTACCCCACCTTTTGCAGCAGCTAGATTTCCACTCCTCTGCACCTCTTGAAAATTCTTTGTTTTTAACAGCTACTATTCTTACCTACAAATTAAGTCTCTCAATTGTCTGGTAATTATAGTAGATCATAATCCCAGACCCAAGGTCTACTAATTTCCTACAGATAGAGGATGGGGATTTAAACAAAATTGGCTGGGTTATATGCATGGAGTGAATTGGACCTCCAATTTCATTTCAGTTGTCTACGCTGCACAAGAAGAGTTTTACTTCTAATCACAAAGAGCCGCTATAGGAGGGAAAAACCCTCTAACTAAGGAGGGAAACACCATTTTGCAAATAAAACAAGGTAACTAATGCTGGGTGAATAATTCTCTCTCACTCAACCTTAATTCTACATCAAATATCTAAAGTTTGCTTATTAATTTACCCCCACCATATTTCATTTGGTCCATACTCTGCAACCAATAACTAGCATTCTACATTTCATGTTGAGATTATTAGCATAAGCCTTTTATGACTCAGGAAATGAAAACAACCAGAGCATTACTACTTAATTAAATTTTTACAGCCACTGACTTACCTTCAGTATTGCAAATTCAATACTTTGTAAAAACCAACTGCCTGATCTGGCAGTAACAGTACAAATACAAGATTATATCAACAATAAATGAGCAGAATAAAAAGGCAAGCACAACCACAGGGTAAAGATTCCTACAAATGTTTAGATAATATGATTTAATTATAACAGAACTTTGACCTCAAAACTAACTTTAAGGGGCTGTAATCATTCACTGGGATACATTTATACCCAATTTTGATTTTAAACAAAAATTGTAACCCAAGAAAAAACATACCGTATATGCCGCCGTATTAGGCGACCCGGCGTATAAGACGACCCCCATCTTTATAGCCGGGCTGCATTCCTAGAACGTCGTCTTATACGCCGGAAACTACCAGTATTTCCGGCGTATAAGACGACTCGGCGTATAAGACGACCCCCGTCTTTGGC
The DNA here is from genome assembly GCF_016545835.1 of Crotalus tigris. Lineage (NCBI taxonomy): Eukaryota > Metazoa > Chordata > Lepidosauria > Squamata > Viperidae > Crotalus > Crotalus tigris. The sequence continues at coordinate 1,821,512 of NW_024096573.1, forward strand.
GCTGATTTCAGCGCTCGCGGAAGTCGTCTTATACGCCGGCATTTACGGTAATTTAATAGCATGAATATTGTAATTATGGGGAATAAACATCATTGCACTAAATATCAGGTTTCCTCGGAGCTTTAGTATTTATGTAACAAATTTATATGTCTGCCCAACTCATACACAGTGACTCTGGAAAGTTTACAAAATTAAAGAGAGCACAAGGTGTTAGATCACTTCCAACTGTCAAGGCTCCTAGCCATAACAAAATTCAAGAATAACATATATACACTTGAATCAGTCAATATTTGAATATTTAAAAATAAACTAGTTTAAAGCCTCCTTTAAAATCAACATTCAACCAAAACATCTGTCCTATGCTCGTCCTTTGAAATAGGCTCTGCTGAAGATGCATATCTGAATTGTGCCTTATTTTAATAAAGAATCCAATTAATATATCATGAAGAATAGAGAAATACCTACATCTATATACCACTTGCCCTATTTCAAATGTATGCCCACCCACTTCTGTGGCTGCCACACCCCACATGCTCTTCCCATCCGCTCGCCTCAACTTGTGCGCTCTGCCCACCGCTCTCTTGCCAGCCCACCCAGCTCTCCCTCCCATTCCGCTCTCTGAAATTCTTCTTCTTCTTTCTGTTAACAGCAAGCATATAGAGTATTTATCCCCTTTCAAACTGCACCTTGCTGTGCCTGTATACTTCTTTTACCTGTGGACCAGAGCTTCCAAAACACACATTCTCTCCCTGTCTCCTCTCACATCTGTTTCAAGGTTGCAGCTTCATTAGCAACTCAGTTGTGCTGACACAGGGAAAAAAGGCTCACATGCAAGGGGAAGAAGGCAGCACTGGTGCCTGCATTTTTCTAAACAGCCCGCTCTTCTACACTTGCTATGTTTTTAAGCAAAGAAAGTCCCATGTACCTAGTTTAGAGAGATTCTTTTGGAATCCTTTATTAACATTGCTGTTTTAATCTTCATAAATAATTACACACTCTTCAGCCAACATGATTATACTACTGCTGCACACCCCCTCGTTTCATTTCACTTATGAAAAAATTAAAAAGAACAGTCCAATTCAATCATCATCCCACCTAACCTGGCTATAATGTTAACCATGTTTCATTATTAAGGAAATCACTATGTGATTTGATTTTACATGTAATTATACAGCATCAAAAAAGGCTAGCAATTAGAGAAAGCAGTGCAATAGACTGGTTAGCTTTCAAAAGCCAGCACTGTCAAGGTACATACATAAAGTTATCTTAGTAACTCAAACTATCAACAGCACTGAAAAATGGTTTTGTCCATTTTCATTTATCATCAGACTCAATTTTTAAGTCTAATTGTTGTAAACACTTGCCCATCTTCATCCTCTTAATACAAAAAAAATATCAATTGTTTAGTTTCTGGCAAGAACTCTAATAACAAAATTAAATCCTGATGTCATTACACACTCTCTTAGATTTCTAATGGCATTTATCCGCATTAAGGGACCCAAGCAGCTACAGGACCATGTTGTGGATAGATCCCATGGGCTGCACTTCACAAAAAAGTCCCATCAAAAGGTATCTATATTTTATCACTATCTACTTTCCTGCATGCAGCAACTGCCAGTCCTTGATGCTTTGAATAAATACGAATGAAATAAGCAGCAGAATTTGGCAAGGGGCGCAAAAGGTAGATTAGTTTTCCAAGTGGGTGTCAAAGATAATAACAAAGAACTAAAACCACTGAGGATTTCTGCTTCCACAAGCCATATTCAGATTCCCAGCGTGACACGTACTAGCAGATGAAAAATGACTGCTTTCTGGTTTGTTCAAAATGAATGAGAGAACATTGCTAAAATGCATGCACCACAGCAAACATAAATTAGCAGGTAATAAATAAAAGAATATTAAAACTAGCCTATGTATGAAGAAAAAAATATTACATTACAAAACACAATGAATAAAATCAAATATCTAAGTCTATAAAGAGGTTTTCAACTGTTCATGACTGAAATACATAATTTCAATATGATTGCACTAATTTATTAGTTAAATATAATTTGAAGGTTGTATATCATGCTGTAATATGTATACACATCCATTTAAATTACTACTTCCATAGAAATAACATTTAGTCTTTGTATAATATTGTTGTTGTTGTTGTTGTTAATTGCGAAGTCGTGTCCGACCCATCGCGACCCCATGGACAACATTCCTCCAGGTCTTCCTGTCCTCTACCATGTTCTGGAGTCCATTTAAATTCACACCTACTGCTTCAGTGACTCCATCCAGCCATCTCATTCTCTGTCGTCCCCTTCTTCTATTGCCCTCAATCTTTCCCAACATTAGGCTCTTCTCCAGTGAATCCTTCCTTCTCATTAGGTGGCCAAAGTACTTGAGTTTCAACTTCAGGATCTGGCCTTCTAAAGAGCAGTCGGGGTTGATCTCTTCTAGGACCGACCGGTTTGAACGCCTTGCAGTCCAAGGGACTCGCAGGAGTCTTCTCCAGCACCACAGTTCAAAGGCCTCAATTCTTTTGCGCTCAGCCTTTCTTATGGTCCAACTTTCACAGCCATACATTGCAACTGGGAAAATCATGGCCTGGACTATGCGCACTTTTGTTGGCAGGGTGATGTCTCTGCTTTTTATATATGTATAATGTATAATATATGTATAATATTATGGTATCTTAAATACTTTACAAACCAAATCCTCTTTGATCATGATTGCTGAAAACTAAGGACAAGTTTTGGTGAGAAATAGATGAATGCCTAATAAATGCCTAAAATAGATATTTATTAAACTTAAAATGCTGTAGGATTCTTTGCTATACTTCAAGTAAAAAAAGACAATAACATACGTACAGAGAGCTGGGCTGTTCATGATTTACTGTGGAGTTATACCAAGAAAGGAAATAAAAGATGCTGATTGGTATATTAATAATATTATATTAACATTAAGTTTTCATATTTATCCAATAGTGTGATCCTCTCTTACGAATACAACTTAGTACTCTCTCAACAGCTATAAAAAGAATAACTGTAATTCCACTTTTGATTCTCAACAGATGAGGGACAAGATCTGAATTTGTTAAGTTATTAAATTGGGGTGCACATTTTTGGTGACCAAACACTGCACCCAGTCTTTAACTGGTGTACTTAGAGCAATGCGCCAAAAAGTGAAGAATAGACCAAGAAAAAAAAGCACTTTTAATTACATTTACTAAAACATAATTGAAATTATTTTTCTCCAATCATATATTTATTTAATAATATTAATAATGTTTTCACTATTGAAGATGTGTGTCATACAAAATACTTCCACAGAGATATGCTTTGTATTTGTATTAGCTATTAGCAGGCATGAAAGCAATTCTATTTTCCAAATCTCTGTTGCTTTGAAATCTCATTGGCTATTGCTAATACAGTTTTCTACTTCTTCAAGAAAAACACACACAAATGATTCTTGTTTATTCTTATTTCTTCAAAGAAGCTCTTCAGTACAGTCTTCTTATCTGGAAGGGAAGGAAGCTAATGCCATTATAGTTAAAAATTGGAAGAGACAGCATTTGACTATTTTGAAGATACATACAAAAGGAAGACAGATAGTCTGAAAATTGCTTTCTACTCATTTCTACCAATTGTCTCAATTGGTTTTAAAGGCAAAAAAACATTAATTAAATAACACTGAGGAGCCATACATTCCACTTATTGCTAAACATTCATGTATATCCAGTTTTCATCTAGGTCATACATTTTTTTCGTCCAAATACAAATTCTGTGTCATACTGAATCCTATTTCTTAGAAAGGAAGGGCCTTATTTCCTTTTTGCCCATCAGAAAGATTTTGCCTGTCAGTGAGTTTCACACATAAATCAATAGCTGTACATCTACTTATTTCAGCTATCTTGCACTTTTTCCACCAAACAGATTAGGGGTATGCTTATCTATTGAAGGTTCATTGTTAGTTCTGTGAATTTACACATCCCTTCCATAATCACAACAATCCCTGTCTGTGACAGGGAAATATTTTTTGGGGGGTGATATTTTAACACTAATGGCGGGCAAATTAAAAAACACAGGAACCAAGATATATCCAAGAAAGTGAAGAAATGGATCAACCAGGTTCATACATCACATTAAATTATAATGTGGTTTTACTTTTACTTTACAGCTACTGTGACTTGCAAACTAAGGCTTATAATTTCATGCAATTTATTCAATAAATCATTGACAAAAGAAACTATGTTTTAGCACAATATGTAAACCAAGCTGCTCCTATCCAGACTGTATAAGCAGGAGGAATATAAGGAATATAAGCAGGCCAAAAACTGTAATGAATGCTTAGTCACCTGAAATTCTGAAGAAGTCCTGAAAAACAGTATTATTTTTACAAATTGAATACACAAATAAATCTTTATCAATAATGTACTAAACATCCCTCAAGAAAGCTGTCTTTCTCTATAGCTCACAACATCTTCCTCTGAAATAGCTGTTCATCATCAACAGAACTAGACATAACCTGGAGTCATTAAGAGATGGTGGTAGAAGACAACACAACTTGATACCACCTTTCTAAAAGACACAAGGAAGGGTGTGCAAAAATCTCAAATTCAAAACAGTCATTTCAAATACCAAACATCTACTTCAAATATGAAATCGGTTGACTCCATCATCTGAGATGTAATGTAATCCAAGGTAATCCCAAACTGTGGCCTTTCCAGCTCCAGTCTGCATTAGGCATTTCAATATATCAGCTCTAGGTATAATATTAATTGTACTACACTTTTTTTAGTATTTTAAATAGGGCCTTTTAAATAAAATTTTCCCGTCTTTTTTCAGATTACATTGAGCACAAATTGCCAAAAATAATTAGGATAGGATAGGATAGCATAGGATAGGAGAGGATAGAGGAGAGGACAAGAGAGCTTCACAATATCTCTGCAGCAGGAATTTGAAAGAAGGCTGGCTGCCACCTGAGAACATGTGGATTATGGGGATTATGCAGTCAGCTTCAAACAGCCAAAAAGTAAAGCGGAATAGTTCTTTATCAAATAAGTAAAAGTAAGCTAATTATTTAGGGCCACAGCAAGCAATATCAGTTTGATGATTTTTCTGAACTTAGTTACAAAAATGCATATTGTTTGAACTTTAAAAAAGATCTCTATGGAAATTCATACAGATTTTGATGCAAATTTCTCCTATAAATGTATTTTTCAAACACATTTAGAAAAAATTGGTATGTTGCTTTCATTGAGATACAGGTAGTCCTCGACTTACAACAGTTCATTTAGTGACTGTTTGAAGTTACAATGGCACTGCAAACACTGACTTATGACCATTTTCACACTTACAACCATTGCAGCATCCTCATGATCATGTGATCAAAATTCAGATGTTTGGCAACTGACTCATATTTATGACGGTTGCATGGATAATGTAATCCTTTTGATGTTCTCGCTATACGCTGAGATTGATAAAAGCAACAAGCATGTGGTATACTGATCTATTAAACATAAGCTAGTAGATGGAGGTTGAGAGCTATGGACAAAACAGTCCAAACGAATTAAATAATTCAAATGCTTGTTTAAACTGTGGTTTGGCTAAGTGATAAGCAAACCGAGAATTGTCTATTATTAATTGAAAACAAGAGTTGATGAAGAGACAAAACTATATTGCTGCTCCCTCTCAATATTTTGCAGTATTATTGCTTTTTCTGCCAACTCTTATTTCTGCTGCACTTAAAAGCATTGCAACAGAGCTTGCAGAAGGCAAAGCCAGAATCAGCATTTGGTATTTTAAAGACAACAAAAGACCAGCACAGTCCATCCATTTCACACTTCCACAAGGGATATCTGTAAGCAACTGTTTTCGGTGCAACCATTCTTAAAATTATGCATGTACTACTTGCATGGAATATTTCTAGAGAAACTATTAGAGAAACAAATAATCTTTTTATTAGTCCTACAATTATAGGTAACTTTTAGGGAGCCATTCTAAAAATGTCTACAGGTAGTCCTCGCTTAGCAACCATTCTTTCAGTAACTGTTACAATGGCAGTAAAGGAGGAGACTAATGACTATCCTCAAAGTTCCAACCATTGCAACTACTTCAGCCACATGATCATAATTCAGGTGCTTGGTAAACAGCTTGCACTTACAACAGACTTACAATGGTCATGTAATCGTCATTTGCAACTTGTCAGCTCCCCACAAGCAAAGTCAATGGGGAACCCGACAGGAAAGGTTGCAAGTTGCTCCAGTAAGTTGCTCCTCCTGCTTTTCTTCCCAAAGAGCCTGCTAAGAGCGATTTGTATTCTGTAGTGTGTGCCCAACCACAGAAACCACACATCTGTCTCCATAGTGCACCTTCCCGTATCTATTTGCAGTCATATGGCACTACAGCATCCCACCAAGCTACACTCCATAGCACTCACCACCCACTAGCCTGCTTGTGAAATTCTCGGGATTCACAACTTCCTGCTGGTTTCACCACTGACTATTTATTTATTTGTTTGATTTATATTTCCTGTTTCTAAACTGCCCATCTCCCTCAGAGAAGAGCTGTGCTTTGCTTGTGGGAAGCCAGCACACGGTAGGAACTCACAAGTCATGGGAGCTCCTTGCTTAATAAGCCACAATTCTTGCTTAACAGCATCAATGGGGCTGCCATCACTAAGTGATGTGGTCAAGTGTCATTGAACTCTATGTCTGCACTGCTTAGTAACAGAAATTCTGGTCACAATTACTGTCGTTAAGCATAGATTGCCCATATATGCATATCTGTATTCCCATATTTAAGTTATGAAGAATCTGAATTTAACTACCAGTTCGTGCTAGGTAGAATAAATCTGTTTAAATAGAATTTAAAAACAGATACAGCCATAAAAAGAGCAGACAGAGTAGAGTTCCACGTGAAATAATTATAATTTGGGCTTAAAAATTCAGAATTACCGTGTTTTTTTTTAAAAGAGCACAGCCAAGCTAGTTCACAGATGCAATCAATTGCCACCACTAAATTACATTTATTTGCACACTTCCCTTATAAACAACTATCTGTATCTGTCAATTTGATAAGATTTTATCAGTACTAATTCCACTCATTCAGTACATGCTTTCTTTTCAGTTTTCAGAACAATTTCTTTATGAATTGCTCCAGGATTTTCCTAGCAATCAGAATCAGTCAATCTATTCCATATTTGCTATCATTAGTTCATTCCAAGCTTTAGTTTTCTTCATATCAATTCTACATTTCCGGGCAACCTGTCTATACTTTTCCTTTGTACCTAGCCCTCTTTCTATTTAATGTGCTCTTTTTTCATTTTCAGCAACTCACAAAGCTTTTTGTGAAGTCAAACAGTTTTTGGTTTTTCTGCTGCTCTCCATTTTTCCAACTATTGTCACTGTTTACAATTGTACTTATAGTATTTCTTTGTTTAGAAACTTTTCCCTATCTTGAGTTACTCCTCTCATGGGATCCCACTTACCATTGTCCTGATTAAAATTTGATTATTAAATTTACTTTTTTGAAATATGAGATACATGTTTGGATACTCTTTGCTTTTTTAACTTGAAAGCCATTCTAACTCTGTAATTTTCTGCCAGTGTTTTTGGTAGTTGTTAAGCCTGCTACTGATAAAATCAAATCAAGAACAGCTAATCTATTTGGGGTCTTCCCTACCTTCTGAAGGATGCTGTTGCCAAGAAGTCAGGCATTTCCTGGAAGGAATGAGCTTGGCAGAATCTATTCCTCAACAGTCATTGTCCATCATTACTACTACCTACCTCCTTCAATCAGCTGTATGATCTACATTAACCAAATGTTAAAATGTGTGATTCATATAATAAAAATGTAAACAAATATGAAAAATAATCTGAAGCATTCTATTAAGTTTTACCAGACTTTTGCATTCTGGAATGATTCAATAATAACTTTAGTTAGTACATGTGAATTTATTTCCCACTGATTTCATTTATTAATACATATCAATAGAGTTATATTTATCAATGGAGTTGGCAAGACTTCGCATTTAGTTCTTTCCAGTCAGCAGCACACTGTGTGAATGAGAACATAGAATAAGCAATTATGTTACTTTTCACAGAAGATAGTGTAATAGTTGTCCAGCATGAGATGTTAGCAAGTGATGGAGACAGAGTAGGTTATATTTGCCAATCACTTTTACTTTTCAGACATAAAAATCTATCTACAGTAGTAATCTTAACAGAATCCAGGCTTGGGAGTTTCATGTACAATTGTCTTTAAGCAATAATAAAATATGACGTTTTAAAAAGAAGCACTTATTTCCAATTTTTATGAGGTTACATATTGAAGTTAACATATTTTCTTTTCAAATATTATAAAAATCACCATATATCAGGACAACGCAAGTCACTAGCAGTCCTATGTCCAAAAATCAAAATGCCTTCAACATCTGATAGAATAAAAACATGAAACAGAAATGTGGAAGCTTTACTTTTTAAGAACTCCCATTCTCTAGAGCTCCAGTGAAGATTGTTGCTTTATGCCTGCACCTCAAGATAGATGGCGAATAAATTTAACAAACAAACTTTGTGACCTCTCATTGAATACTAAAGGATTGCTAGTTTTCAGTATCAAGGATCCATGGAGCAATCTAGTGACTGAACAAAATACTGGATTTTTTTCAAAGCCAATTGACTAACACCAGGATGTACCCCTAGGACAAGGGTTCCCAACCGGGGGCGTGAGACAATATTCCAGGGGGTCTGCAAACTTGGCTTTTCAAAATTATAGAGTATATACATCATTCGTTGCCATTATTTTGAACTTTTGTAAGGGGTAAAAGAATATATCAGAAGCATTCCAGGGGTGCAAAGTATAGAAAAAGTTGGAAACCGCTGCCCTAGGGGATTCTCTACCCCTAATTTAAGGATATGATATTATTTGTCAAATTAAGCTTTCAATTTCAAATTATAAACCCTCCAGCTCCAAATGTAGTTGGTCAAATATTTACTCATTTGGCTATTTATCGAGATATATATTACTAATATAAATCAGCTGTGTTTTATGCTTGTTGCGCACTTGTAAGCATTAAGCCATTATATTAAAGTCAAATCAGCTTTTTCAGTTAAGAATACTTAAGTTTTATTTTACTTTTTATTTTAAAAAAAGGATGTGCTGGGATCCAGTCAGATGTCTAATAGAGGTGGGAATGTCACAAGTATTGATTGGCCTCCTTGGTATTAAGATCATCATTCCATTCTTTTTTAAAGAAATCTTTATTAAAAAATCTCAATCAAGTAGTGAATTTATATGGGACGTATCATCTAAAACAATGGTTCTCAACCTTTTTAATGCTGTGACCCCCAACCGGTCGTAAGTCGAGGACTACCCAACCGGTCGTAAGTCAAGGACTTTCCCTGCCTGGCTGGGCCACCAGGCAGGTAAGGCACCCGCCGGGCCCCACGTGTGCCAGAAACCCTCCCTGCACTCGCCGGCCTCCTACCTCCCACCCCTGGCCAAAAGCCAATAGAATAAGAGGGAGTAGCACAGCTAAAGAAAAGGGGGGAAAATGGCGGACAGCCTTGTTTGGCAACCCCCGTGAAATGGTTGTTCGATCCCAAATGGGGTCGCGACCCATAGGTTGAGAACCACTGCAATAGGAATTGTCCAGGCTGTCTCTGCCCTGCTGAGCCCGCCAAAAGCCCGTCTGCAAACGGTGCTGCAAGGAAAGCTTTCCTCCCTGCTGAGCAAGTAAGTAAAAGAGGGCCAGGGGTGTGAGGTGGGAGGCCAGCGAGTGCAGGGAGGGTTTCTGGCACGCGTGGGGCCCGGCGGGTGCCTTACCTGCCTGGGCTGGGCCAGCTGGTGGCCCAGCCAGTGGTCACCCTGCGCCGTCGCTGCTGCTTGCCGTGGCTGCCCAGGAGCACCTGGGCCTGCCTGCCACTGCCCCGAACGGGGGGTGGCCAAGGTAAGGCTAGTGGGGCAGCGGCGGGCGCAGGGAGGGTTTCTGGCATGCGTGGGGCCCGGCGGGTGACTTACCTGCCTGGGCTGGGCCAGCTGGTGGCCCAGCCAGTGGTTGCCCTGTGCCGTTGCTGCCCCTTGCCTGCTAGGCCTTGGCCGGCGCAGGGGGCGGCATTACGCATGCGCGGCGCTCCCAGGCAGGGAAAGTCCTCAACTTACGACCGGTTGGGTAGTCCTCGACTTACGACCGGTTGGGGGTCGTGGCATTAAAAAGGTTGAGAACCACTGTCCTATTGGCTTTTGAAAGCCAATAGAATTAGACTCTATTCAAGAGAGTCTATTCTATTGGCTTTCGAAAGCCAATAGATTTTAATGGCTTTTGAACACCAACAGAATACAGTCTCTTGAACAGAGTCTATTGTATTGGCTTTCAAAAGCCAATAGAATAAGAGGGAGTAGCACAGCTAAAGAAAAGGGGGGAAAAATGGCGGACAGCCTTGTTTGGCAACCCCCGTGAAATGGTCGTTCGACCCCAAATGGGGTCGCGACCCACAGGTTGAGAATCGCTGATCTAAAACATGTACACTTCTCATGTTAAGACTCCAATGGCAAAATCTCAAAAAAATCTCAGATACATGATTTGCCTGCATTCAACATGATGTTTAAATTTAAGCCTACCCTAAGCTCTCAAACAAATGACCCAGCTTATGTGGATAAAGATCTATAAAACAATTATTGTCTTTTTTAGACCGAGGATGGAACTTCCCTGTCAGTTCCTAGGGCATGATTATCTCTTGTTTGTTTTCCTGCTATGTTTCAGCAGATATTTAGCTGTATACTCTGAGGGGCTGTTATAGCCCTATCTCTGCATTGGAAATTGCTAGCTGTTGATGTATTTCTCCAACTCTGAATGTAAATAAAAGAAATGCACTTTTAATAGAAAGAAAGAATTCAGAAACCAATAATCTTGGATGGCTGAATATAGTTTCTGTAGAGATGAAGCAGAAATCAGGCTCCCAAGTCCAGCTCAGCCAAAGTTGCACACAGAACTTGATACTAATTTGGAGAGAACAATTTTAGATAATATTTATAATATTTATTTTATCCAACATAAGCTATCCCTTGACTAACTTAGAGAAGTGTAAGTGGCAGTACTTATGAAAAAGGACCACCTTTTTATGCCAATAATATAGCTGTATCACATAACTATCCTTAAATTCCGGGGAGCATTAAATCTGAGCGTGCTTTCATGTCCTCCTTACAGTAATTCTTGAAGACAGATTAAAAAAACTCCCATCTATATGCTGCTAAAACTCTCCCGTAGCCTTCAATTGGGCAAAATAGTGGATCATAGGTGGATCAACAATTTTTGAACCAAGATATCTCAAATGGACTAATTTATAGAATGTGTTCAAAATCAGGAACCCATTACTCTCATGAGATTGAAACTTGGAAACGTTGTGGCCACTTCAGCAATCAGCCATGGTCAAGTCATTGTCACACCACTCCCTGCTGGCTTCCCATAAGGAAAGTCAGTGGGGAAGCCAGCAGGAAGTTGAAGCTCACTCCTGCTCCCACTGCTTTTTTGCCCATGGTCATTCAATTTCTCTGTTTAGGTAAGTGGCTGTTGCTGGGTGGGGGAAAGAGCAAGGGCGTGTGTGAGAGACGCAGAATGAGTCAATAGACAGCATATTTGATACAATAAAGAAGTCACATCAACTGATTATCTGGATTTCATTCAAATGAAAAAGCCAACCAATTTGACATTTCTAATCATAAATAATTCCATGAAATCCTTTATTTATAAGATATTTTATATGCATAACCAATAAAAAAGTAAATGCTTCTACAACAAATAAAATGTTCTTCAAAACATTTAAACTCATATAAAAGATAATGGTTTTGTTTTGCACAGCAACAAAAAAGAGATTTGGAAATTATTAAAAGAAGTCTGTTCACTATAATTAAGGAAGGAGGCAGCTCAACTATTGTATTGAACTGCAGAATTATTTCGTTCTTGTATTCAATTGTGTCATGTTCATGTTCAACTCAGTGTTTCCTCAGGAGACTGGCAATACGCAAGGCCTGATTATAATTTGCCCTATTTTAATTGCCTCACTGCAATTCCGAACATTTACTGCTTGATTCATAGCTTAACTTAACAGAAAAGCAAAATTTTCTGAAACATGTACCAGAGCAAGGCAATTCTAGCCCCTGGTAATAAACACATTCCTGTCTTTGTTTTCAGTTCTTCTTAAACTAAAACAAGTGTTAGAGTGACATTTCATCCTACAAGCTCCACAGGGAAAAAAGGGAGATTATTCAATGCATGACCAAATACCACATGACCCAATACCAAATATTATGACTAACTAGGTTGCAAGCCACTGCATGAGACACCAGTATTTTCAAAAAACATATGCATTGTGCAATGTTTGTAGGGTTTCTGCACTATTTTGAAAATATCTGAAGGGACATCAGAAATGATATATTACATTTTACTGTTCTTGGTGATGCAGAGTTAGAGATACCATACTATAAGGCAATCATTCAACACAGCACAGATCTGTTATTATTAACTGTTAACATTACCTTCCTTAGATTTACCATTGTTCATTCTTCACATTGGGCATCTATACATTGAATAACTATGCTGCAAACTTTTCAGTTATACTGAAAACCATTTTCATTCCATGAATTTCATATTTATAATGTTGCTTCATTGGACATACCGGCCTAATCCTCTCTGCTAGTATTTCAAAGTTTTGTGTTAAATGTCCCTCCCCTCTGACAAAAATGTATAACATTTATTGAGAAGCATTATTACCATGAATTTCTTGTTCTTTCTTCGTCTATGTTTAGTTCTGAGGGAATTTTTCTCCATTATCAATCTGCAGTGGGGGTTATGGCTGTAGCGTATAGGTTTATGAAAAATAAAATTGAGTAATTATGTTTCAATATATTAAAAGTGAATTATTAAGACATTTTGTGCAAAAAGCTAATTTTAAATAGGACTAGGTCAGGTGTTGTTACAGTACCAAATTTATATTTTTCTGATAAAATCATTTACATAGTTTTCCCTTGATGCCTCTTAGCTGCTCCATGAGGAACATTTTTTCTTTTTAAAATCTCTCCTCCAAGCCATTCCATTCCTGAAATGCAACAGGAATAAGTAAGGAATATCTGATACTACCAAAGACAAAACAAGCCTTGACTCTGTATAGAAAATACTTTTGTTGTTCTCTTTGCATGACACCACTATCCAAATTTAGGAAGGATTACTTTTTATTGTTGGACCTGCCTTGGTGTCTCAGCCCAACCAAGCACATTTAAAAGCTATTTAATTGTTAGGTGTGACTGAGTTAATGAAAACAATAATAGCAAACCCCCGAGAATCTATACTTGGAACATCTCAATGTGCAGATAAATACAACTTTCTCCATGTGGCACTCTCCCACATTATCTGCCTCAACTTTGGAGTATTAAAGAAGGCAATTACTGCCTTTATTTTGATGAAATCTCCAGCCTGCCTTTGTTAAAAATCCATCAGAAAAATAAGGAGGCCGTTCATAGAACTATTTCAAATATTACAGAACACTATGTTATGAAACAATCATTTATGTGGTACACTTTGCGATATGCTTTGAAGAGAAGAGCGAAAAATAAACATAAAACAATAGGAATGCCAGCTATTCTAAAACTTAGGTACATAAAACTCTTAAGCAAGAAAAATGAGGAAATATTACACATTAAAAGCCCACCAAAATAAAAAGTAAATTCTAACAAAAATAACAATAGATTTCAATATTTCAGAGCCATAATACCACCATAGAAGAGAACAACTCCAGAAATGCTTCGGGTATTGATTAATTTAAAACAGATGATATAAGAGAAAGATTCCTTCCAAACAATTTGCTGCCTCAACAAATATGTCCAGCATATTGAATTGAATATAAAAATAAACAGGAACCCAATTAAATTGATTTAAGATTAAACTCATACAATCTGCCTAAGAATATCCTTTTGCATTCTGATATTATGTTGGTCTTTAATGGACTTCCAAATTAAATGGACCATTGATAGACATTTCTAAAATTAATGTGCATCCAAAGAGAATATTTCCAATCCTTATTTATTTAAATTCTGTAATGCTTTAGATACTGTGTGGAAGAAGTGTTTTGGAACACAGAACATGTCTACAATCCATTAAAGCAGTAGTAGCTGCATCAGAATTGCATGGTTATTGCAGTGAGGCTTCCATGAAAGTCACAGAATCTTGGGGAAAAGCACAACTGCTTTAATGAGCCAGAAGCAGATGCTACGCTCATAGTTCAGTATGTTCCATAGCCTCTTTTCTCAATCAAATGCAAATCTGGGACAGCTATCTGGGCAAATCCAGTCAAACGAAAAACTAGATAGATTTTTCATTATGCCACAGAATGAGGGCAGTGCAGCAAATCCATCTCCAATTTAATACTGCATTTGCATTGTTCCACTTATGTACAGAACTGAAGCTTGAGGTAGCCTCAAAATGCTCTATAATGCAGCTACTCCAATTTCAGTTATTGGAAGGTAACTTTTATAGCATATAAGCTTCTTATGAAAAATACAACAGTCGAGTAGCAGCACTTGCAATCACTGTATCATTATGTTGAGAGCAATTAAGAGGTGTTATTCCTTCTTGGAAACAATAAATATTAGTGAATTCTGTTTCCTGATCCACTAAATCAGTGGTTCTCAACCTTTTTAATGCCGCGACCCCCAACCAGTCGTAAGTCGAGGACTACTCAACTGGTGCAGCACCGTTTGCAGAATGGGACTTTTGGCGGGCTCAGCAGGGCAGAGACAGCCTGGACAATTCCTATTGGCTTTTGAAAGCCAATAGAATTAGACTCTATTCAAGAGAGTCTATTCTATGGCTTTCAAAAGCCAATAGAATAAAAGGGAGTAGCACAGCTAAGGAAAAGGGGGGAAAAAATGGCGGACTGCGTTGTTTGGCGACCCCCGTGAAATGGTCGTTCGACCCCAAATGGGGTCCCGACCCACAGGTTGAGAACCACTGCACTAAATCATAAGACAGCTTTCCACACTGTTGTCACCAAATATGCCATTCAGCATTAAAGGAAAATCAGGAGATTGCAGAATCTGCCAACTGTTGGTCCAATATAGCAAATTTTACACACTACTGAACAAAATAATCTGACATTTTATAGTTCATATATATTAATACCATACTCAGTTTCCGAATGATAACTTTACATAGTCAGAAATACACCATCTAAACACATTACAGATAGTCCTCAACTTACTAGTTGCTGGACAAACATTCCAAGTTATAACGGAATTGGTGCTTTATAGCCTGTAAAGCACTTCTGGGATTGTAAAGTGTTTCCCTTCCCTCAGTCACATGACTGCATTTCGCATCCTTGAAAACCGGCTCATCTTTATAACAAGTTGCAACGTCCCACGGTCACAACTGCAATTTGTGACTTTTGCCGGTTTCCAGCAAAAATGCCCATTTGGAATAATCAATTCACTTAATGACTTCAGCATCTGCTTAATGACCATGGATTTGCTTAACCACCTCAGTGATTCACCCAACAACCGCTAAAAAAATTCTCCCCCAAAAATGGTCTGGTCCTCTGAGTGCCTTATGTTACGGTCGCAAAGAGTTAGAACCTGATTTCCAGTCCCTTGAGAACTACCTACAAGATGATATTAGGGTAACATAAAAATTTGAAAACAAAATATTTTCAGAAAAAAACCAAGAGTGGAAAATACCCATCCAAAATTGTTAAAAGTGTACTAGCTAGAACATTCAACAGGAATATTTATTATTGCTATTAAATAATAGAGAGCCAGTTTGGTCTAGTACAGGGGTCTTCAAACTTGGCCCTTTTATGACTTGTGGATTTCAACTCCAGGAATTCCTGGGAGTTGCTGGCTGAGGGAGTCTGGGAGTTGAAGTCCATAAGTCATAAAAGGGCCAAGTTTGAAGACCCCTGGTCTAGTGGTTAAGGTGCTAGCTTAGAAATGAGAAAACGATGGGTTCTAGTCCTGCCTAAAGCATGAAAGCCAATTAGATGACTTTGAGCCAGTCACTCTGTCCCAGCCCAACCCACTTCACAGGGCTGTTGTGGGGAAAACAGGAGGAGGTAGGAGTATTAGCATATTCGTTGTCTTGAGTTACTTATAAAGTAATAAAGGTGTGATTAAAATCTAATAATAAAATAAATATTTATTTGGCTGGCAATAAACACATGATTTTTATTATTTTTTTTCAGATCATTTTGCTTTTGTAAATTATTTTCAAATGGTGGGCTACTGGAGTTAATTCCAAGAAAAGCTGAGATGGTTATAATGTTATACAATTAAAGTTACAGATAAGCAAATATTTTTCATTTGAAAGTAGCAGCATTTCTCTGTTCCAGCCAAACAAACGGTGATGGCAGTACGCCACCTTCAATTCCATTATGCTGAAGGAAAAAAAAAAAAGCAAAAGGTGGATAAGTTTTGTTGTTAGAAGTGCTGAAAGAGGTAAATCTCTTGTAACTGAAATGAGATGATCTGATTGCTTTCTTCAAATGTTGAAATATCCTGGAAAAAAGGGATAATTGTATATGTTAATATACAAATGTGTTTAATTTGTATTGGGATGTTTTTTATATATCAACATCTGGCATTTAACATGCTCAACATGTATATGAATCAGATGAAAAGTATAATATATGCATCACAGAATTGAAAGCCTGTATTAGTTTTTGTGAAAAGAACATGGCAAAACTGAAGTCACTATTATTGTGAAACCAAATGACAAAATATCTATTTTTATCCCACACTTAACCGTTTTTTTTTCCTCCATTACAGATGAAGATGGTTCAAATGTCACTTCTACTAGAAACACATTAGGGAAAATGAATTGTTCATTGACAGATCTATTAAACTAAGAAACATTGCATAGAAGTCATGACTAGAACATTGCAAAGTCAGACTACTTTGGGATTGGGTAATAATGAGTAACAAGATATTCATTGTCACCTGTGAAAATGTTTTAAAACAATTTGGCCACTTCCAAGCAGCTAAACTGTTGTTTTAAAAGGAATTGAACAATGCAGCATGTAGTTGGTTTCATACCTTGATTAGATATAATGCCTTTCCTATTTAGTAAAAAAAAAAATCTATTAGACAATGAATTCAATGGAGTAACAGCACATTAACAAAATACTAACTGTATAGGCCAGTGGTGGCGAACCTATGGCACATGTGCCAGAGGTGGCATTCAGAGCCCTCTCTGTGGGCACACGCTCCATGCCCCTGAGATGGCAACCATCCCTCTTCAACCAGCCACCCACTAACTCCCTGAGGTCCCACATGGCCGGATGTATCCCAGCACCCATGCGTTCCCTGGCCTCTGTGTGCAGGGGCTGATGGTGTCAGGCAGCAGAGACCCCGGCCTCACCTTGCCTGTGACAATGGCACCCCCGCCCTGCCTCACCTTGCCTCACCCAGCAGATGAGCCTCCTGCC
The DNA here is from genome assembly GCF_016545835.1 of Crotalus tigris. Taxonomy (NCBI): domain Eukaryota; kingdom Metazoa; phylum Chordata; class Lepidosauria; order Squamata; family Viperidae; genus Crotalus; species Crotalus tigris. Next base: position 1,838,967 of record NW_024096573.1, read on the forward strand.
CATTGCCCCACTGCCAGAGACCCTCTGGATCTCCCCCAACCCTGCCTGGTCCCCACAGGCATCCCTTCCCACGAGCAACATCGAGGTGATCACGGCCACCTTGGCCACACCCACCCAATCTGCCATGACCACCACAGCCACGCCCACCCAGTGGGCCACACCCACCTGGCACCCGGCGATAAATAAGTGGGTTTTGGATTGCAGTTTGGGCACTTGGTTTCTAAAAGGTTCGCCATCACTGGTATAGGCATACAATGGGCTTAGCAAATACTAGTTACAATGGGCAGAGCAGCCAGCAATATATTGAGATGTGACCATGATACTATACAATTACATGTACATTAGACACTTTTGAGGAACAGAAAAACCTACACTTCTGTACACCAGGGCGTGAGAAGATGCCTCCTGAATGGAAACACCTGGCTTTATTTTCCAAACACATTATTATCTACCAGCAGGAAACTGGGAAAATAAAATGTCAATTGGCATGTTGGTTGCCTAGTTCTCTCCCCCCCCCCCAGTTTCAAGCCTTATGAATTGCAAAGCAGAACTTCAAGTATAAGTAGTCCTTGACTTACAACAATTTATTTAGTGACCATTCAAAGTCAGCATTGAAAATAATAACTTATGACTGTTTTTCACACTTACGACTGTTGCAGTAGCAGAACATCCAGATTCAGCCATAGTTTCATTCCATACAGTATTAACCTTGTGAACTCTCAAGCTTCCTCCTTCCGTTATATATTCAAGATGGACAGTATTTAATATTTATTTGTTAGGTACATGTAGGGGTGTGGGTCTAATACATATGTTGTACATAGTATGTTTAGGTGTGTATCATGTATGTGTTTCACTTTGAGAGCGGCTAACTAAATTTCATTCTGATGCGTGCCGTTGTGCCCACAGTAAAAAAAAATGACAATAAAGTTTATCTCATCTTATCAGTATCCAGTATCCAGATCATAATTCACATGCTTGGCAACTGACTCATATTTATGACAGTTGCAGTGCCCCAGGGTCATATGATTATCTTTGTAACCTTCTGATAAATAAAGTCAATGGGGAAGCCAGATTCACTTAACAACGGTGATTCACTTAACAATGGTGGTAAGAAAGGTGGTAAGAAAGCCAGAACTCACTTAATAAATGTGTCGCTTAGCAAGAGGAATTTCTGGCTCAGTTGTGGGTCATGAAGACTACCAAGCTTATACAAGAGGTCCAGAAGGCAAAACATTTCTATCTACATACTACCAAAACTTTGATTCTGAACCTTTAACTGGGTAAAATTGTTTACCATGGAGCAAAACATTTTGAACCAAAGTACTTCAAATGGGCTATCTTACAGAATGCTTCTACAATCTGGGATCCATGACTACCATGGGATTGAAATTTGACAAATTTTATAAAATATTTTATGACATTAAAATTGCCACAAAACAGTTTATGATATAATACGGAATATCTTAAAACATTTCCTGAACTGATGTTATATAGTTCGATATGGTCTATTTTCAACATGGGCAGATAGTGTTCCTGAATGTACCCCAGGTTTTCCAGTGAAGGCAGCACATTAGAAACTCAGTCATTGTTAAAGGTATTGAGGAATCTGGTAAGGAAAGACCTATGGAAGGCTAACTCAAGGAACCACAAATTGTCTAGTGAACAGTTAAATGGCAAGAAAAGAATTTAGTTCACATTTTCTTTCTATGGCCTTTCTCCCTATTGTTTTTTTTAAGATGTTTTATTAGTTTTTCAGTTTTACAGCCAAGTATTTAGGGAGCAGCGCAGTGATAGGGTAATCAATAGTCAAATAACAAAATCTTTCATACATATCTCAGATTACATCATTAAAAACTCCCTCTCTATTTCCCTTAATTATTGTATCAAATTCAAGTTAATACATTTCTAATTATAGCCCAGACATTCTATACATTTGTCAATATAATTTTGTTTGTACATATCCAAGTCCTGTTTTTAAATTTTACCTAATTCCAATTAACATATTCCAATTTAGCCTTTAATAACCATAATGTTTAAACTTCAGGTACCCCAAATTTCCCTAATTTCGGTAGAACATAGTTATCATGTCTAAAATACACATATTATTCAAATAGTTACATTTTCAAAAGTATATTCTATTTCTCGTCCTAGTAGCTCATCATTTACTAATAAACTGTCTTTCATTATCACAAATCCCTTTCTGTATTACATTTCAAAATTATAGTCTAATAGCTAATTTTCATTTCATTTATAAGTCTAAGTCCTGAAAATTAGATCAGTCAATATCTCTAAAAGAAAATTCCTTAGCTCATTAAGTAAAATTTTAAGCTGTTCCATCATCAATCAGCAATAGGGAGAAAGAGGAGAAGGAAGATCCCATTTTTGAATCTGACTCTAGCTTTCTTTTTGTGCCAAGCAGGTTTTCATACCAATGCCCCTGAATACTCAAGTGGCTCTCCCTTCATTCCTACACATGTTGTTTGAATCAGGGGAGACCATCCATTTATCAATTTTTCAAAGTAACTGGCTCCTTTGTAGACATTAAGTTGTTGGCCTAGTAGTTCAGGTCTCCCTGTTTGATTTAAGATGTTTGTCATCAATTCAGTCAGGTTTACTTCTGTTTCCAATTTCGTCTGGCTTAAGTAAAAGGTCATATACGGAATTATAATTGTTGTTTGATTGTCAAAATTGTCTAAGTTCTCATTATATTGGATTTCCATCTTAATGTTGCTTTCTTCAGTTTCTGTTGCTTTTTGTGTTACAAGTACTTTGGTTGGAATCGAGATTTGCTTGTCAAAATTCTCTGTAGGTTTTATTTGTTGTTGTATAGGATGCTTTTTGATATCAGTTGGTTCCTCTTCAGTTGTTTTTTGGTTTGTAAGTTCATCAGTTAAAGTTTGGGTATCCATTTGTACTTTTAAGGTGATATCTTTGTGCTTCACTCTGGAGTTCATTAGCTCAGTGGTTTCAAGGATTTTTTCAAGTATAAGTTTATAGTTACATTGTGGATAGAATTCCTCCATTTCTGTGGAGGTTGGAGATAGTCTTCTAGTGGAGGCTATGTTTAATAAAAGTCAACAAATGTCCACCTCCACTATTCCTAGAGGTTGTTTTCACCACTCAGCTGTTTCAGGTTTTTATTTTTTTTAGATAGTGTGAAGGCCAATTCTAAGGATAAACAGACCTCACAGTAAAAACAAATTCAGTTGTTGTACCAGATTTCGCCACAAGATGTCACCAATAGACTATAAAATCTTTTTTCAGAGAGCAATTAAACTTTTATCCAAAAAAATTTTTCCCCATAGATGAGTTGATAGATCCCTGTAATAGGAACTTTTGGGGTCCCCAAAGCGTCCAAAAAATACAAATTTAGTTATTTAGATTAGTTGGGTTTCCCCCCCCCCAAAGCTAGATTTCCCAAAGTAAGTAAACATCGCTATGTTAGAAGCGAGGAAGAAGTTTCAGGAGGCTTTCACAGGAAGGTAGTTGGGGTAAGAGAGAGGGAATGAAGAGTCTCATCCAAATCCTCCATGGTGCTTCGTTGTGCTTAGTGGTGAGTTTGGCTTTCGGCAGGCACGGTTTGGTGATCGGCCATGTTAATGGCTGATCTTTCCTCCGACAGTCCAAAGGAGCTGCCTCGGATTAAACGGAAGGGCTCCTGTCCTTCCGCGATCTAGCAAGGGTCCTCCTCAGCGGTGGTCACCCCTCCAGGGCGACTTTTGACCCTTTCCAGGGTCTTCTGACGAAGAGAAATTGGGCGGCGGAAAGAGGGCTCTCCCCGCGCATCTGCTGACACCGCGATTCAGAACCGGAAGCCTCCCTATTGTTTGTTAATAAAACATTGTCCTAATGTTTTAGTTTTAGTTAGCCTTTACATGGTAACATTCAACAATTTTTCCAGTTGAAAGATCAGCACTATTAAAGGAGCTACTGTAGAAAAAGGGGGTTCTGTTCAGAGACCAAATTATAATTCCCTTTCTTGGCCACATATGGATTTCACAGAAGTACTGAAATGTACTTAATTATTTCCATAATAAGCCCAGGCCATAGCATAACACTAGAATACAAAATGACCCAGTCTGTGCAGATATATGGTTTGTTTAATCATCAACTGTATAAACCAGCATGTCAAGACACAATCCATTATCTATAAACACAATGATTTTCAAGCAGAGACTAGACATTCACCTGTCTGAGACGGTATAGGTTCTCCTGCTTGAGCTTGGACTAGAAGACCTCCAAGGTCCCTTCCAGCTCTATTCTAATCTATTTATTTATTTATTTACAAATATTTATATGCCGCCCAATCCCAAAGGACTCAGGGCGGCGTACAAAGTTAAAAACAGTCATAAAACAATAAAATAAAATAATCCAGTCATACCGCGAGTCCGATCATATCCCGGCCCGCCGAGGACATCAGTCCCAGGCCTGCCGGAACAGGAGAGTTTTAATGGCTTTCTTAAAGGCCGGCAGGGTGGGAGTAGTTCGAACCTCGGGGGGAAGTTGATTCCACCAGGTCGGAGTCACCACAGAAAAGGCCCTTCCCCGAGGGCCCGCCAGCCGACATTGTCTGGCCGATGGGACCTGAAGGAGGCCCAATCTATGGGACCTCACCGGTCTCTGGGAACTGTGCGGCAGAATGCGGTCCTGTAAGTAACCTGGCCCTATGCCATGAAGGGCTTTGAAGGTGATAACCAACACCTTGAATTGCGTCCGGAGACCCACAGGAAGCCAGTGCAGCTCGCGGAGGATAGGTGATACGTGGGCGTACCTTGGCGCGCCCACAATCGCTCTCGCGGCTGCATTCTGAACCAACTGCAGCCTCCGAACGCCCTTCAAGGGTAGCCCCATGTAGAGCGCATTACAGTAATCCAGTCTTGAGGTGACAAGGGCATGAGTGACTGTGAGTAAAGCCTCCCGGTCCAAATAAGGCCGCAACTGGTGCACTAGGCGAACCTGTGCAAAGGTCCCCCTGGCCACAGCCGATAGATGTTGTTCCAAATTTAGCTGTGAGTCCAGGAGGACACCCAAGTTGCGTGCCTGCACTGAGGGAGGTAAATTTGCCCCCCCCAGGACTAAAGATGGACCATCCAGTTGGCCTTTGGGAGGCAAGACCCAGAGCCACTCGGTCTTGTCAGGGTTGAGTCTAAGCCTGTTCACCCCCATCCAGACCCTCACATCTTCCAGGCACCGGCACATCACGTCGACTGCTTCACTGAAAGGACACGGGGTGGAGATATACAATTGGGTATCATCCGCATACTGATGATACCTCACCCCGTGTCGCCGAATGATCTCACCCAGCGGTTTCATGTAGATGTTAAAAAGGAGGGGGGACAGGACCGAGCCCTGAGGCACCCCATAATCGAGGCGCCTAGGGGTCGATCTCTGTCCACCCGCCAACACCGACTGCGACCTGTCAGAGAGGTAGGAGGAGAACCATCGCAGTACGGTGCCGCCCATCCCCACCTCTCCGAGACGACACAGAAGGATACCATGGTCGATGGTATCGAAAGCCGCTGAGAGGTCAAGAAGCACCAGGATAGAGGAATAACCCCTATCCCGGGCTCGCCAGAGGTCATCGGTCAGTGCGACCAAAGCAGTCTCAGTGCTGTAGCCGGGCCTGAAACCAGATTGAAAAGGGTCCAGATAATTGGTTTCATCCAAGGATCGCAAGAGTTGAGACGCCACCACCTTCTCTACAACCTTCCCCACAAAGGGGAGGTTGGAGACAGGACGAAAGTTCTTCAAAACAGCTGGGTCCAGGGAAGGCTTCTTGAGGAGGGGCCTCACCACCGCTTCCTTTAAAGGTTGCGGGAAAGACCCCTCCATCAAGGAGGCGTTGATTATCGCCTGGAGCCAGCCTCGTGTCACCTCCCTACTGGCAGAAACCAGCCAGGAGGGGCACGGGTCCAATAAACAGGTGGCGGCATTCATTGCCCTCACGGCCTTGTCCACTTCATCAGGGGTCACAGGCTCAAACTCGCTCCAGATAACATGACTAAGACCAGCCCCTGGCAACTCGGCTGGCACTGCCCAGTCGGAGTCCAGGTCTCTCTGAATCTGAGCGATTTTGTCCGACAGAAACTGAACAAACTCCTCAGCTCTCCCCTGCAAGGGTTCCTCCGCCTCCTCCACTTTAAGAAGGGAGCGGGTCACCCTAAACAAGGCGGCCGGGCGAGATTCTGCGGACGCAATAAGTGCGGAAAAGTGAACACGCTTTGCCGCCCTTATCGCCACTAAATAAGTCCTAAGATAGGCTCTTAATAGTGATCGGTCAGATTCAGAGTTACTGGCCCTCCAACGTCGCTCTAGACGTTTCTTGTGGCGCTTCATCTCCCGGAGCTCCTCAGTAAACCAAGGCGCCCTCCAGGGACCACCACCACAGAGAGGTCGCAAAGGCGCAATTCGATCCAGGGCCCCGGACGCCGCCTCATTCCAGGCCGCAACCAGGGACCCGGACGAGTTGTGGACAAGGGAGTCAGGTATTTCCCCAAGCTCCTCCTGGAACCGATCTGGGTCCATTAGGCGCCTGGGGCGGAACCACCTAGTCGGCTCCCTCTCCCTGCGATGGGGGAGTGATGCTCTGAAGTCCAGCCTCAATAGGAAATGATCTGTCCATGACAAGGGCGAGATCTCTATTCCCCTTAATTCCAGATCATGTCTCCATTGCCCCGAGAGAAACACAAGGTCGAGTGTGTGACCACCCCTATGAGTTGGATCCTGAATTACCTGGGTCAGGTCCATGGTTGCCATGGAAGCCATGAACTCCTGCGCCGCCTCTGAGCGATCGCCGAGTGATGGTAGGTTAAAGTCCCCCAGTACCATAAGTCTGGGGAACTCCACCGCCAACCCGGCTACTGACTCCAGCAACGCAGGCAGGGCTGTTGCAACGCAGCTGGGAGGTAGGTACGTCAGCAGCAAGCCCAACTGAACCCGCGAACCCAACTTCAATAGGAGGGACTCACACCCAACAACCTCCGGGGCAGGAATCCCACGAGGACTCAAGGACTTCCGAGCGATGACTGCCACTCCCCCACCCCTGCCCTGATGTCGAGGCTGATGAAGCACCACAAACCCGTCCGGGCACATCTCCGAGAGGGAAACACCCCCCTCAGGGCCCAGCCAGGTTTCGGTTATACATGCCAGGTCCGCCCCGCTGTCCAATATTAAATCACGGACAAGGGGGGCTTTGCTGACAACGGACCTGGCATTAAGCAACAGCAGCCTACAATCAGGGCCCTGTACTCCCCTGTCACCAGTACTACAGGATGAGCCTTTTGAGGGGCCGGAACAAGGAATCGCTCTAACATAGCGAGTCCTCATTCCCCAAAGATGGCCTGCCCCTCGGCTCCCGCCATATCTGCCCATCCCAGTCATGACCGGGATGCTCCGACCTTTTCCCCTCCCCGGAATACCCCCACCCTCACCAGCCTTCTCCCTTCCTGACCAGACTCGCTTTCCATACAAACCGAGCCCAAGGGTAAGTCCTGCCCCCCCTCTACTTTTGCTATTGCACTCAGCAGAGGGGGTACCAGGCTCCACCCCCGACTCCACCATACTCATACCTCAAACACTCAATACACATTCACACTCAATTTATATACATAAAAAAATAAAAATTTTCACATTCATACGCCCTAAGTACAATAATAAATTTATATATAACAGGGCCACCATTCATCTACATGCATACTCACACCCACAACAAATATTCTCTAAAAAATAGTATTGCCCCTCTGTGTCCCAGGCTGGTCCAATGTGGCCGGCTAGATGGTCATTAGGTACTTGTCTTGGGGCAGACCGTACTTGGCCTTATGCTCCTCAAAAAGCTGGGTCAACTTCTCCAAGTTGTTACTGGCCGTCGCCGCAATGGCGGCAATTGCTGCCAAGGCAACGGGCGAAGTCACGCGGGGAACCCAGGTCACTGGAGAAGGCCCCGCCGCGGAGCCTGAGGAAAACGACGAGGCGGCGGCGGCGATAGCAGAGAAGGAAAAGGAAGCCACACACAGGGCAGCGAGGGTTGGCTGAGCGCCGGGCCGGATTGCCCAGGCGGGCTGCTGCGGCGAGGCCTGCCGCCACGGGGGAGGCTGTGGCTGCTGGTGGAGCAGGCCGACACTCTCCAGCGGCAGAAAGTCAGGCTGTGTGTCACTGCCATGCGGGACGCGGGATATGCCGGGCAGTGGAAACGAGGCGGTGGTGGCCTCCAGGCACAGCAAAGCGGCCGAGGCGGAAGACAAAAACCCTACACAAACCCAGTTAGAAAAATGGCTAACCAGACCAAGCTTCAGTGGAAAGGAAGCCATGAGGGTAAGAACGCTGGGCTGGGCAGGGTAAGGCGGGGCAGCGGCAGCTGGAAAAGCCCCGGACGAGGCACGCCCTGCCCCTCTCCCTAGCGAAGGTTGAAAAATTTTCCTCCGCCCGGGAATCTATTCTATTCTAATCCCACTTTATTAACTGGTTCTGGATGGCTAGGATCACAGGAGGTTGGTTGAAATATGTTAGTATAACATCACTCCGTTTTAAACCAGTTTCTGAACTGATGCAGTAACATCCCAATAGGCATTAAAATTACTTTTAATACATAAGCATAATGTATCAGATGCTCAAGACAGATTTTGCTATGACCACTATTTTACTATTACAAGAATCAGGAACATACATGATCTATAGTAGAAGGTTCTTAAAATTACTTTAAAAGGCTCACTTGCAATAAAACCAATTTTAACTCTTTAAATAAGACATTTTAAAGATGATTAACCAACAGTAACTTTTGGTATGTCTACCTATAATTCCATATGGATGGTAAAACTATATGGAAAAAATGAACATTATCTCAGACTGTAACTTACTACGGGTTTTATCCATGAGATCTATTCTACCAGAAGAAGTAGCAAAATAGTCCCATTTTATGGAACAGATTTGGGATAGAAATCTGGTGGAGTATTTGGTGGTAGGGTGGGGTTATTATACTTATGTACACGACATAGTCAAATTAAATTTGCATCCAGTTTCAGAATATGCACCCAGTACACCATGGAACAAATTCCTTCCCTAGTTAGACTTGAGCCATTAAATTCTTAACCCAAGAACGTGATAACACCGTTTGAAGTCTGACACTTGGACCGAGGTACCTTCAATTAACCTTCAAAAAAGAGAAATAGAACCAGAAAGGGAATTACTCCACGCATTTAAGAGGTAACTGGTCTCCAGTTTTTCTAATCAGTAAAGCAGCATTACATTTATGTTAATAAAATGTTATCACAGCAGTTGTGGAACAAAAACAAACAGAAATAATGTGGGACGTTTGTTAATGTGCTACACAATCTGATGGGTTTATATAGATATATTAATACCTATATCAGTTTACATAACTCTGAACTGTTTTGGTCTCTGAAGTACAGAACTGAGCAAGAATTATTTAACCATATCTTGTTTCCACTAAAATGTGAAAAGAATTAAGAAAAGGCTATTATGTCAAAATATTGATTTTGAGCTCAACTGCACTTTAAAAAAATCGTTTAGAACTAAAGATACAAGTTCTGCAATTTTTGCATTGAATTTAACACAATGCACCTTTTTCTTCTGAAATATCGTTTAGGCAACACTGCCTTCAGCATAAAGCAAAATTTCCAAGCTTGTTGTGCTAGGTCCCCATAAATGAATTCATTTAAATATACCCCTTCAGTTTTCTTTGCTTTTGGTAGTACTCTTATAACAAGAGTCTGGAAGGGGAGGAACCAGCTTCAACTCAACCCTGGCATCTTTCTCTATTTTTTTATTTATAACTTCTATCTTACTTTCCAAAAGTTCCATTTGTCACTGCTTTAAGTCTACAGTGAGGTACTGTACAGATTCTTCAATTTTCTTAACTTGTTCTTCACGATCTTTTTTTATTCTTGCAAATCCTTGTTCCATTTCCTTTTTAACCATATTTGCAAAATTCTTTGAACATTTTTTGCAATAATCTGGTGAAATGTCTTTAACTGTAAGTTGTTCTAGTGAGCCCCTGCATGAAGGCTGCAGAGAAGCTAATGATGGGCTGTTAATCCTTTGGCTATCAAGCTATTCAATTCATGATCAAACCATAAGAGACTCAATTCCTGTAGTCTCCTTGGAGGAGCAGCTCTTCCAGAATGCAAATGGGCAATCCCAACAATCTCTCCTTCCTGCGCAGAGATTTTCATAAACAAGAACTTGACTCCTGACAGACTGTCAGGCCCAAGCCTAGAGACAAGACACTGAGATCCAATAGAGTTCAATTCTTTATTTGCTTGCACCTAAAAGAATCTACCCAAACTAAATTTATAAATTTAGCTACTAGATTAGAGATCTCCAACCTTTTTGGTTTGGCGGCCTGGAAAGGGAGGTAGGCATTGCTACGTGCTCGTGCACAAATGGGCCACGTGCCTGCACGTGCAAAAAATGAGCCCCATGCGCACGCACACAAATGGGCCATGCGTGAGCACATGCGCACACGCAAATGGAAGCACATGCGCCATGCGCACGTGCAAATGGGGCTGCGCAGGCACGAGTGCTGCAAATGGGGCAGCACTAGCGTTGACAGGAAGCTATGGGTGGCACTAGTGCTGGTGGGACACTTGGGGCGGGGCGATGCTGGTGCCAGCAGAATGCTCAGGATGCTCGGGGCAGCACTAGTGCTGCTGGGATGCGCGGGGGTGGCACTAGCACCAATGGGATGCTTGGGGCAGAGCTAGTGCTGGTGGGATGCTTGGGGCAGGGTGGCACTAGTGCCAACGGGATGCTTGAGGCAGCGCTAGCGAGAATGTGGGGGGTGAGTGCACTGGCCATCTCTTCACATGGCCCAGTGGCCATAGCCCGGTAGTGGGCCGCAGCCACAGGTTGGAGACCCCTGTACTAGATATATCCTGAAAGATTCAAAGGCATATTTACTCTGAACCTCTTCCCTTCCCCCTCCCCCACCTACCCCACCCAGGTTAGAATGAAGCCAAAATGAGCAGCAGTTTTGCAAACAGTTGAATGTGGTTTGCAGCTATCTAATAATTGGGAATTAAGTCTGATTCTGAAAGAATAACTCAACACGCCTTGTTTGGTATTGTTAGAAACATTTTCATTTAATCCTTATTTAAACATGGCAAACAATATTTTCAAATTACCAAAACTTGCTCAACTGCATTTTTCTTCAAACTGAAGCAAGAATTTTAATAAACAGAAGAGTGATGTGTGGTGATCTACTACACAGAAAAAAATTAAAGGAATTTCACAAAATAGCAGCATATTCACATTTCCTATAACCTCTATCACAATAAGGAATTCAGTTGGCTCTTCATGAATCTGATTATCTAAGTTTTGCATATTCCTGCTTATTGGGTCCAGAATGCTTGAAAGTACAGCATTCTTTTAAATGCAGTATTGTAAATACACTTGTACACATACTTTGTTTCAAAAGCAATATAAAAATTCATATTTATACAAGCATTTGTAAAAAAATGTGAAAATGAAAAAAAATAACTTCAATTTAGGACCTGTATACTGAAACCTAGCAAAATTTGAAAAAGAGGTTGCTAACTTTGCATCAGACTAGCATATTGTTCACTTCATTATGAGAAATATTTCAGAGGTTTTTCCATAGACTAACCATGGTATCTTTGTTTTTGTAGGGTTTTTGAAACTGTTGTGGATATTTGCTAGTGATTTAAGAATTTATAATGACAAGTTTATGTTACAATAAAAAACAAGCACAATTTCTTCACATGTTGTGGATATTATATCAGCACAATAACCAGTATTAAGCACCTGGATGCAGCCCAACCTATCGTGAAAAAAATCTGTTTTACAAGACAATAGTCACCCCACAGGATCAAATGGTATAAAGCTAGACAATAAAAATGTATTGGATGGAAATTGTTTTTAGTATTTATAAACCGCATTTTCAAAGCCAACTGAAGCAGATGTTTAAAGAATACATGAGAACCCAGTCTCAGTGATTTTGTAGAAGATGACCGGGCTGAGCCAGAGGGAAATATAAACAGCATCATTAGTCACAAGCCCCTTCATGCTCACAAGAGATCTAAGTCCAGTCCATCTTGAATTCCTTCTACTCTTCTCTACCGCCAATTTCCTTTGGCTCTTAGTAGTTCAGATTCTTGCAGAGAGCTTGAAATAAATCTATATACTTATTAAAACTGCCTGGCTCTCCTGATTTCCCTAGCACTTGACAGATTTTAAATCATAGTGCATGGTTTAATTAAGTGTCAACCAAACCGCTTTGCATTAGTTAACAAACTATAGTTAAAACAGAGTGACAGTGCATTGTGTGAACACAGTACTGTGATTCATTTCTAGCAGATGTCTCTCTCCTATAGAAGGAGTCAGCAAGCTTTTCAGGCATCACTAGTGGTACAAATGTACACTTCCCCTTTCAATTTTTAGAAACTGCCTGAACTCTTATAAGATCACTTTTCATCAAATATTACATGAGCTCACATAAGAATATAATAGTAATTTTGGAGATCTGTCAATAGAAGTGCTATATTGTTGATCACTGACTATAAGCATCAATTCAGGAATGAGCAGGAATTCTCGGAATTATCTGCTGTAGACTGTCATGAATGTATGCCATTTAAATGAGATAGCAAATAACCTCCCTTCCCAAATACTATCTAAAACAGAGTTTCCAACTCCCGGGCCGTGGCCTGTTTGGAACCAGGCTGCAGAAGCTTCAGGCAAGCATATGTGCAGCTCCAGCTGAGTGTGCAGCAGGCGAGCGAGAAGCTCTATTTGTGCGAGCAGCAGTGTGCGTGCCTGCTGCTCGCGCAAATGGAGCTGTGCTCACATGGAACCATCCCCTCTCTCACCCGCCAGTCCACAAAGCCAGAAAGGTTGGGGACCGCTGATCTAAAAGACAGTAAGTGGTAGATCTGATTTATGTGCAAAAGTGCTTTGACTACCATTTATTTCTGATATTCAGAACAAATTCACACACATTTCCCATCTCAGACTCGAAGGAAATTTTGTTATTTTCAGCAATTGTAATCAACGAGGATTTAAAGGGTTACAAAAAAGGAGGTCTGGAGCCTTGGGACTACAAGATAATCAACCCACTAATAAAACTGGAAGCAAATTGGACAATCGTAAGGCTTGCCCCTCCAATTCTATTTTTACATGATTACTGAACTACTCAATATTAAGATAAAATTAAGTAGAAACCTATATGGATAATAAACTGTTATGACTGGTTCCACTTTGTATTACATAATAATGTATCCCAACAATCTGGCTATATAAAATCTAGGATTAATGTTAACAAAATTAACCTTTTTATATTAGCTAAAAACCTTCTGTAATAGCAAGGGAACTCACTAGAAACCTCGCATATAAGATCTTAGAGCAGACATGTCAAACTCATGATGTCACGTGATGTTGTGCAACCTATCGGGACAGTTTTGCCATTGAAGGCAATGGGGTGGGCGCGGCTTCCAGTGACGCATCCGGCCTGCAGGCCAGCAGTTTGACACCCATCTTAGAGGATTCATTTTCATGAATAATTATTTCAAAAGAAATATAGAGGGTAGATATTTTGAGCCAAAAAGGTTTTGATGCTGATTACTTTCACTGCTATTTTCCCCAAATAATGCAATAACCTCTGCCAAATATATTTCTTCCTAAAATGTCCAGAGACTCACAGACAGAATTCCTATTAGCCTGTATAAAGTTTTAACAAAATGTATCTATATAAAATAGTTGACAGGGGAACTTCCGTTGATGAGGTTGGGGTTAAAAAGCATGTAACATTATGATGGAAATTTGTATTAATTTGGATAATGGTTCATTAGTACCCTTATTGTTGCAGCATCTTGTTCTAATTTTCCTTTTTTCTTTTAATCACAATGTTCTTCAACTGACATGATTGGTCCCTTCTAGTAACCATTGTAGAATTTTCTCCCTACTGTAAGTACATTAATAGAAAGAAGTTGGCTTAAAACTATGAATTGTTTTGGCAGAAGGCAAGACTACTGAACTATGAATGCCTACAGTATGAAATTAAACACAGTTTCTAAGCACCAAAGAAAACAATATGGGCTGGCATACATACTTATCCATTTTTAATCAACAATGAACAGAAGCTTCTAGGGCTTAGCTCATCTACCCACAGGTAACAAAATAAGATTTATTGACAATCTAATTTTCTGAGTTTACCAACGACAGGAGCTGAATTCACAACTAGATTAAAACATCCCTGCCTAAATTGCAATTCAGAGCATTAGAAGAATGAAGCTCATTTCTTCACTATTGTAATGATTTATGGCAACTTAGCCCCTCACTTGGACATTATTGAGGCTGTCCTTATTAGCCTTAGCTCAACATAAGACGGTTGGAATGACTCTAAAATGGATTACAAGTTACTAGCGAGGCCATGATCGACGACTATTAGAATGTTTTCCGATCCGATTCTGTGAAAATATGCACTGTAGGAATAAATGTATTTGAATCCCAGAGGTTAACTTTTTTTTTTTTTAAAAAAAGGGAAACTTTAACAAGGATTGTATTTTCCCGAAACATTCACGTATTTCATCAGCGAAAGAATCCAAAATGTTAGCGGAGGATTTTCAGGAACAGAGAAGAACATGCCAAGGGCCGTTCCTCCTCCTTCCTCCGCGCCAGGACTCGGGCTTCTCCTTCGGTAAGAAATGACCGGTGCACTCGCCAAATCTTGAGAAAACGGACGAGGACTGGACTGGGGCAGCGAAAGAGAAAGGAGGCTCATTTACACCACAGTGTCCCTCCCAAGCCAGCTCCAACTTTCGCCTTCTCTTTTCCTAGCTCAGCGTCTCCCGAGGGCAGCTCAAGTTCCAGGGTTTCCTGAAGCGACGCAAGAGAAGTTACGCGCTTGCCAGCCTCTCTCCCTCCCTCCCTCCCTGCCTGCTCAACTCTGTCTTGCCCGGCGGGAAGCGTGCCTCAAAAACTCTTTCCTAAGGCCTGAACCCGAGAGGAAAGGAGAGCAACGAAATCCGCCGTCGCTCTGTAGCCGGCAACTCACCTGCAACCGGACCCTTCGGAGAACGCCGCCGCCTGGACTTCGCCCTCCATCGGCAAAAGGAGGGCCTGGAAGCATCGGAATCCGAGTCCGGGCTTGCCATCTCCCTCGGAGCAACCGGTGAGCAGAAGAGAGCATCTCCCCAGCGGCTTCCTCGAGGCGTCCCCTCGTCTAAGAGAAAAGAGGCATCCGGGAGAGCGCGAACCCGCGCGCACCCACTGAGAAGGCGATGCCAGCTCGGGCGCGAGGCTCAGTCGCGAGCTCGGCTCTCGAAGCGCCGCCAAAGACAAGGGGCGGGTTTAAAAGAAAGGGCGTGGCTTCCTCGCCTCCGATACCGTACTCCCTTCTCCCGCCCTTCTTCTGGTCAGCGAAACGCGCGCGCAGGGTGGGATGTGGCGGCGGCGGCGGCGGCTTGGGGGGGGGGGGGAAGAGTCCCGTTTCGAAGCGGAGGTTCGAAGTTCTTCTGCTTCTCCGCGTTCGGAAGGCGCGATCGAAAATTGCAAGATGTGAAACGAGAGAAAGACAGACGTTGTAACAAGACAGCTCTGCCCTTACAAGCCCTTACAGTCGACAAGTAACCCGAAAAGTTAAGATTGATCTATCTGGCCATAAGAAAATAAAAATCGAAAGAGCCCCAACCGAAGTTAATAATTATGAGCTCCTCAAAGCGGCAAAAGAGCTTGGATTTGTAGCAATCCCATTTGTAGCTGCCCCAGGGTATACTTTAGGAATAACTGACTCAATGGTCAGGTCCGGCGGCTGCCCACAGCTACAAATTCAGGGCGGTACAATATTAAGAGGAAGCGTGCAGCAGCCGGTGTTGGCATATTAATTGGCAGGAAATGTAAAAAATGACGTGCCCATTATATTTATAATCTTGCAACAGGAAATACAAAACTCGAGTTTAAAAGTGCTAGTTATTGAGCCCTAAACTAGCCTTACCAGGCCTTCCGATCTGAGTTGTTTTTCCACCTAGCATGCATTCACACATTCTGCTTGTCCCCGCACCCAGGCAACCCACTTCATGAGCACGTGAAGGCATGCAACTACAGCTGCCCACTTTCTACTTTTTTTTGGCCTGGCCATACTGAAGTCGCAGGGCTCTTCTTGACACCCAATTCAGTAGTCTTCTGGAATATAGCAGGCATGTGTCAATGTGACACGGGATTGGTAGCAGTCCACCAGGACAACGTTGCATAGCTGCATGGACACTCCCACACACACCAGAGCAGTGGGGGAAAAACACAGCTGTGCTGTTGTAAACTGCCTATGGCTTCACATTGGTTGGGGGCTGGGGCAGAAGGAACTGCAATGCAGGCCAACAATGAAATCATGGGCATCTTTATCATGGCAGGATTAGAATTCAAGCTTCTTTGTGGATAACTGCTCATTTGGGTGAGGGTGAGGGTTGGGACTGTCATTCCAGTGCCAAGAAAAATAGCAATGGGAAGACCCACTTCTTCATTTATCCTTTGGTCTTGGGTGGGGTGGCACCCCAAACTCCAGTGCGTGATCTGGGGTTCTCCTGGACTCATGACTGCTGCTTGAATAGACGGCAGTCATACCCAGGAGGGTCTTTGTGCAACTTTCCTGGATAAACAATCCCTGCTCACGGTCACTCATGCCCTAGTCACCTCCAGTCTATCGACTGTTGCACCACACTGTACATGAGGCTGCCCTTAAAAACCATCTGGAAGCTCCAATTGGTTTGTGCAGACCCAGGCGTGCACAAGTATCACCTCTCCTGTGGGAACTGCATTGGCTGCTGGTTTGCTTCTGGATGCAATTCAAAGTGCTGGTTGTCATCTTTAAAAGACCTTCATGGCTTGGAAACAGGTTATCTGAAGGGCTGTCTCTTCTCAGTTACATCCACCCAAACCACTAAAGCAGGGAGGTAGGAATGTTGTTGGTCTAGATCAGGGGTGTCAAACTGCTGGCCTGCAGGCCGGATGCGTCATGCCAAAACTGCACCCACCCAGTTCTGGCAATGGGGGAAAAGTCATGATACGTCACATGTTGTTGCAAATTTGACACCCCTGGTCTAGATGTACCCTAAGGAGGTACATGTGGCGGGCCCTAGAAGGGCCTTCTCCGTGGTGGCTCCCTCTTTGGAACGTCATCTTTAAAGAGATTAGAGAGGCCCCCACTTTGACACTCTTTGCAAGGTCCTGAAGACCTGATTCTGCCAACGGGCCTGGAGAACTCAGAGTGGGACAGCATGGCTCATTTGATTGTGCGTTGTCGCCAGGGGGGTAGGTGTTACTATTTTTTAGTCTTTTATATTGGGTTTTTTATTGGTTGTAAGCCACCTAGTCATAGAGTGAGGTGGCCATACAAATCTTCTAAATAAATAAATCTCGCCACCTGGAGTTGGAGGAGGGGAAACTGGGCCCTTTGCTACTGGTTTTCTGAATTATGATGTGGTGATCACCCCCAGGATGAGAAAACTGACAGCAGAAGAGCTGCTTCCTCTTTTTACTCCAGCGTTTTCCAACATGGGTGGCAGAAGAGGTTAGGAGAGAGAATCCAATCCCAGGACATTAAATGCCACTAAAATGGCTGTGTCGAATCTGAGAATTGGCACCAAGAGGCATTCTTCTCTGCCTTTCTCAAATTGCTGTTCAGACAAAATACTCAGCAATCTTGCTGTTTAAAAAGAGTCCTTAATAATCAGAGTGAAATCATAGTTGGGATGTTGAAGTTGGTCTGGACTCTGGAAGAATCTCAAGTTTAAATTCATATTCAGCCATGGAAGCTTCCAGTGACTTTGGCCCTCTGGAGTCAGGAGAATTGACCTCCCCCTGAGAGATCTGGCATGCAGTTTGGGGATCTCCTTGGACTAGGAATTCCTACTGGAAGAATAGGGGGCAGAGAGGTCTTTAAACAAATCCATCTTATGTGCCAACGATTGTTATCTGATGGGATCTTGGAGATGTGTGCCTTCTCCTTAGCTGCTCCAGCCCTTTGGAAAACCTCCCTCTCAATACTTGAAGGGTCCTTGCCCTTTCAGTCACCCAGAAGGATGTGAAGACTTGGTTTTTCCTCCACATATTGGGCTAAAATGAGGATTGAACTGGAGTGAGGTTTGGTCTGATACTGGGGAGTGGGAGTGCATTTAGCCATATTTTTATGGATTGTTGTGAGGTAGGCAGCCATATAAACCCTAAAATTACATATATAAATAACTGCTGGGAAAGTCACACACTGGAAATAGGAGTACATTTTTTTTTAAAAAAAAAACACCCAACAATTACAGATAGTCCTCGACCTAAAACCATTCATTTAGTGACCCTTTGAAGTTACAATAGCACTGAAAAAGTGGCCGTTTTTATGACTGTTACAAAATCCCAAAATGATGATTAAAATTCAGATGATTGGCAACTGGCATATATTTATGAAGGTTGTGGTTTCCCAGGATCCTGTGATCACTTTTTGGACTCTTCTGACAAGCAAAATCAGTGGGGAAACTAGACTCATTTAACTACTGTGTTACTAACTTAACAATTGCAGTGAATCATTCAACAATAGTGGCAAGGTCATAAAATGGGGCAACATTCTCTTTACAACTGTCTAGCTTAGCAATGAAAATTGGGGGGGGGGCTGAACTGTGGCTGTAAATTGAGAAGTACCTATATCTTTTTAGACACCAGTTATATGTTCAATATAACTGCCTTTGAGGTTCAATATTTTCCCCCAAATTATAGCCATAGCAGAACCTACAGAACCAAGCTGAAATATTTTCCCCTTGGCCTTCCTTGGTAGAGAATACTATAAAGGTATAAATGGCTATACAGATAGTCCTCAACTTATGACTACAATTGAGCCCAAAATGTATGTTGCTAAGTGAGAAATTGGTTAAGTGAGCTTTGTCCCATTTTACAACCTTTCTTGCCACAGTGAATCACTGCCATTGTTAAACTGGTAAGATGGTTGGTTAAGTGAATCTGGCTTCCCCATTGACTTTGCTTGTCATAAAGTTGCAAAAGGTGACCACGTGGCCTTGGGACACAGCAACAGTCATAAATATGAACCATTTGCCAAGAGTCTGAATTTTGATCATACGACCATGGGGAAGCTGCAATAGTTGTGTGAAAAATGGTCCTAAGTCACTTTTTTCAGTACCATTGTAACTTCAAAGTGAACTGTTGTAAGTTGAGGACTACCTGTATTAAGGTGCTTGTAATGCCTGATGGTTCTTAAGCTTTTGAATTGGTCTGTAGAGTTGGAAGTTAGAGCAGGTAATCTCACAGAATGGAACTTGCCCATCCACAAAGTAGCTATCTGATGCAACCAGACTATCCTCAAGCATTTCTGCTAGCTCCACATCTATTTCATTTTATCTTTCATGAGTAGCTGGCCTACAGTTGCCCATCATTTTGATTTATAAAGGAAGCTTTCAAAACTTATTGGAAATAAAAGTGATGCTGGAGGATAGAGATATTCTTTAGAGCATGCCAGCTTCCCAAATGCAGAAAAGTAATGGGTGCCTTGCTCTCCAGGACGCTGGCAATTCAAGCATCCAGATTTAATAAACTAGCAATCTGTTTCCATAGTAACAAGTATCAAATGGGAACATTTCAACCTATGTATGAAGAAGGTTAGACTCATTTTCCTAAACAGAGACCTTTGATGCCTATCCATATCACTGATTAATATTGGCCATTATACAAAGATCATACTTTAAAATCAAATAATATATGTAACTATTTGAAAATTGAAAATATATAATCTTATCTATATTGAGAGCATCCTCCAGTATCTTTTGAGCTGGGCCCCCAAATTCTTTATATCGTCTTAAAACCTCTAGAAATCACACAAAGCAATAGCTTAGAACAGCAAATAGTAGTTTTAGGCAGAACTATACATAGGTTAAACCAAAGTCAGGCTCCATAGAAATTTATTATATAAAATACATTAAATATTGAACTGGTTGCAATTTTTTTCTAAACTATTCCTTACTTGTTTGGCACATTACCTTTGAACATTTCTAAGTTCAATAACATTTTCTCTAAACAACAAAACAAAAACATTTTGTGTTTGGCCTTTGGGAACTGACTTGATATAACTTGTATTCCTCTCTTTCGAATAATCTGCTTTGAATACACAAACTAACCTTAAGTCACTTTAATTTGGTTTCAATGCACATTCCTTCCCAACTAATATACACAATCTGGGATTAATTCTAAATATGTACATAAAGTGCTGTGAATGGTGTTTTTATGTGCACAATACATTATTTTGTACAATTCTATATCTGAAAATGATCAAAATAAAAGACATATTTTTTTTTTAAAAAAGCATCCATCTCTTTGTGTTACACTCAGAACACAGTGCTAATATAAGTAGTTTCTCACACTTCAGACTCTGACTTGAAACAAATCCACCTGGGAAATGTGAATTTGCATGTGGTTTCCCATCTGAGAATTTATTCTCTAGGATTCATCATCAACCAGTTTAAAGTGATTGTCCACAAAGGGTTCCAGGGCATTTGTATCCCAATATATGCCGAGTCCTACTTGCAACAAAATAGAAACTTGTCAATGATTTGATAATACAAATGAAATTTGTACATTTTGGGGAATTTGGGGGAGGGGGGGCTCAAAGCATTTTTCCTGACGTTATTTTGAGTAGTGTCAAGGATCATCTACAGTAGTCCTCAACTTACAACAGTTCATTTAGTGACTGTTCAAAGTTAAAATGGCATTGAAAAATGAGACTTATGACCATTTATCACACTTACCTTTGCAGCATCCTCATGATCATGTGTCAAAATTCAGATCTTGGCAACTGGTTTATATTTATGACCGCTGCTGTGTCCCAAGGTCATGTGTTGATCATCTTTTGTAACCTTCTGACAAGCAAAGTCAATGGGGAAGCCAGATTCGCTCAACAATCGGGTTATTAACTTATTAACTACAGTGATTCATTTAACAACAATGGCAAGAATGTTCATAAAATGGGGCAAAACTCACTTAACAAATGTCTCACTTAACAACAGAAATTTTGGGCTCAATTGTGATCATAAGTCAAGGACTGCCTGTACATTTTGGGCAATAGCCTAAAACAAACTTCCAAAACAGCTAACAACATACTGTATGAAGGATATCACCCCACCCCATACACACATTTTAAATATTCTGTTGAACCAGTATGGCCCACAAGAGGCAGTTATATTGTATTTTAGCCATTTTTATCAATTCATATTCAAAACTGCATCCACTGGATTCACTTGTCATAAATTATGTTTATCTACATGAAACATTTCACATCAAAATGTATACATATAGTCTATAGCAAGGGTAGGCAACCTTGGCTCTTTTATGACTCGTGGACTTCAACTCCCAGAATTCCTGAGCCAGCCATGCTGAGGGGAAAGGGAGAGGTTTCCAAGTTGAGCCATGTTGGCTCAGGAATTCTGGGAGTTGAAGTCCACGAGTCATAAAAGAGCCAAGGTTGCCTACCCCTGGTCTATAGACTGCCTTCCGATAGCAAAACATACCCACAAAATTCCAAATATATGCCTATTGAATCCAAAAATATTAGAGGTAGGTTGATGTCATACTTTTGGCTGGAATTATTAACTGAACAATATCTGATGAACAGAATTGTACATAGGGTTCCACTCATTATTATATATCTATGTTCTCAAGCCACTACAATATGCAATAGTTAAAACTGGACCAGTTAGATACATACCCATTTAATTATACAACACATTGCTGACTTTGGATCAGACATTTTTGACTTAAAATATGCATATTCTGAACTCTTGGGAAAAAACAACAATAAATAAGTGGCATTTAAGATTCTCTTTAATATGCAAGCTTAACCCTTCTACTTGTCTCAATACAGAGAATAAAGTCAGTAGCTCAGTTCAGCTTGAATATCTATACTTGTATCTCCATTTTAAAATACAAGCACAAGCTTCACACGTGGCTTGTTAAGGGTATATACTTCCCAAACACAAAAAACAACCATTAATATACATTACTACAAACTCCTTTCCTTCTAAATAGACACATGTAATGTGATAATGATAGCCCTCCACTATGTCAGCCACACATCAGTAAAACCAATACATTTGGATTTTAAGTAAAATTTTCTGGTTTATTTCAATGAGCATAAACTAGCTTGAGCTTAATTATCTTCAGCTAAGAATTCTTTCAAATACTGCTGCTTATGTAATTTCTCTAAATACATAAAATTTAATGAATTAACAAGCTAGAAAAAAATCTGCTTTCCTGCCCTATGTGAATGTATTCACTGCGTGGTACTACAAAGCATAAATTCATCACCTCAGTCACAATGATTCAGAGGCAATAGAACTGATCACTCCTATGGTAGTTAGCAGTAGAGACTACTTTCCCAGCTCAGGCATTGATTCACATTTACAATTTTAGCAGAAAATATTGTTCTAGCATGAAGATTATACATATAAAATGAGCTGAACAGTTAACATGCTTATTATCAATACTAAATTCAAATCAAGCAAGAATCCATCAAGTACAGAACCTTTTAGAAAAGGGTTAATTTTCAAATTTGTGTTTAAGGCAGTGGCTATGTGCACATACGTACATGAAATCAGCCCATTAACCATAAATCAACCATACAGGTTGGGTTTGCACAGTCTACTGGGCAACTACATTTTAGTCCAGGGCATGCTTCAAAATGAAAACCAATGAGTTGATATTGACTCACCATTCTCCACTTTCATCTGATCAACCTGTGGAGTATTTTAGTCAAATATTTGGTTTAGTAATTACAAAGAAAGTTGAAAACATTGACTTGAGATACTTACCAAAACTATCACAAACTTCATCTTTTCCGCATAACCCTCTAAGAACCAGTAAAAGTGGTGAAAGAAATTGCATAAGCAGAATTGAGGCAACAAGTCAATAGAATTAAATGAGGAGCTACTACCACTGAATTTTTTTTCCTGAGTAGAATATGGTATAAGATATAGGACTGCACCACAAATAAAACTAAGACATTCTAACAATTCTCTCTTTTTTTGAATCTTTAATCACAAGGCATTGAAATGACCTTTATTTGCAGAAACTCTTACAATTTATGATTCTGAATTTCAGCTAGTAATTTTATGTAGCACTTACCTGAACTCACCCATCTTTATGTTTTTGGTTCTACTGAACTATGAGGAAGGATTACAAGTGCTAAATATTTTCCATCTAAGAGGCAGCAAACACCTTACCCAAAGCAAAATACTGCTCAAGTATACTTTTCATGACAATTTTTATATATAAAATATAGAAGAATAAAACTTTAAGTATTGTTTTACAGATTCATCTACCATACATCATGGCTTTGGATGTTTCTAAATATTCAGTACTAAGCTCCACAAGAAATTATTCAAAAAATAATTGTTGAAATCACACTAAATGCATCTGACACATTTATGGTTCCATATAACATACATTTTCAGTCAATATGTTTACCAAAATATTTGAGGCATTATATCTCTTCAAAACATGAATGGTTTAAGTTTAAAATATTAGGTATGTGCTTCTTATAATGATGCAACATACTTTGATACATACCTAAAATATGCCACAAATAGAAGAAGCAGTTGATTTTTTTTTCTGAGAAATCCTTTGGCATTCTTTAGTAAAAGTTACTGAAAATGTAGTCTCCGGACTGCTTATTCATAAAGCCAAAATTGAAAAGTAATTGAACAACTTTGTTGCATAAACATATTGTTACAAGTAGAAACATACTGGGACATAGATATTTCTCAGAATATATTAACGCTTGTTATCTCTTTTAAAAAAAGAAGTCATTTTAAAAATAAAATTTCATTGTATAGCTCTAATTATTTTTAAGAAATGAAATGCAAATGTGTAATCAATAGCCCTATTTAGACTTTATGTGCACAAAAGTTTTAACTTTAAAAAAGAAAAGAAAAATGCAGGCAAATGTTTGGATCACCTGTTGGAGAAACATCCATTTTTTAAGTTCAGTTGGACTTTTCTTTAACATCTTATGTGAAGGAATGAGAAAACAAAGAATCAAGGACTCTAAAATATTGCAAAAATACCTAAAATAATCTAAGGCTAAAAGACACTAGCTGCCACTAGTTAGTGTCACAAGCCAATATATCTCTAATCAAAATCCCAACCTGAATTCAATATTCCCTCTGGAGGCCTATAAAATATTAAACATTCTTTAATACAGCAAGACAAATTTGGTACTGGTTTTTAAAATGCAGTAATCACATAGAGATAAAAACACATGATCAAGCAAATACTTTTAATTAGCTGATCATAAATAAATCCACATAAAAGGACCAATTAAATGAGTTACAAAGTTTGCATTTTCCTATGTGGATTCAGATCTGTTTTAATATGCACTAGCCAACTCTTATTGTTTAACTGAGATAGTGATCTGTAATTGACCTACCAGCACCACAGCAATCAAGCAATTCATAGTCCTTAAAAAAAATTTTTTTTTACAAATGTTAACGCTGCTGTACATTATACATATTTCTACAATGTTGTAAGTTGTATTAAAATTGTATATATTCTTCACAGAGAAAATGGTAAGCTTTCAAAAGTGAATTATCTCTTTTACAAATTGATATAAACAACATGGAGCACTGCCTTTTGGCATCTCTGCTGGAGATCATCTGGAAAGGCTATTAAATGTTGAGATGTTGAGACTCTCTGATTTTAGATTTCATTAATAAATACTGTTCCACACTGCCACATATGATCACCAGCTTGAAATAAGGAGAAACCTATAGTGTTGCACTACTGGAAATGCATATAAAACCATCTGAAAACATACTACTACTACTGGGTCATGTCCATCATTTTTATACAAAGCAGAATTGTAAATTCATTGGGCAATTTGTCCTTTCACAACTGGAAGTCTTTATATCTGGATACTAAAGAATCTATGCTTGGTTTTAATCACTTCCGGTGTGCTTCGCTGACAGGTGACATTTGGATAAAAAGTCCATAGAGGGATTTTTCCCCCCTTCTATTTGTTTCGTCTCACTTACAAACTTGTTGTTGAATGTGAAGCAAAAATTCATAGTAAGAAAATGCACCCTCTGTCTTGTCTTCAATTAATTGCTGAAGAAAGTCTGTCTTCGTTGGACTTTCATCCCTGAAACATGGAGGAAAAAAATAAAAATTGTTTGGAGGAGTCAATAGAAATAAGCTGGATAAATATTCTGAGACATTCCAGTGTCATTTCAGTCATGCCCACCAATCCTTCTCAATTCCTACCTACTGTTCTTCAGCTTTCATAACAGATGCCTTTCAAATGTACCAACTCAGGAAATATTTGGGCAATTCTTTTCTTGTAAACAATAAGCTAATTTATAAACCTGCCAAGGAGTTACAAATTTAAACATGGATAGCATTCCTGAACACATTCTTTTAAAAAGCTATCCAAAGAACAGTTTACCAAAAACCTCCTATTTTATATAAGCAATGTTGCCTTTTGGATGTCACATAGGAATACTTACTTAATTATTTGAAGTACTGGGTTTAAAGTTTTACTATCCTTCAGCCAAGATATAAAGGACCTGGTTCGCTCTGAAGAAATATTGTCTAATTCTGGAAGCTGTGTCTAAAAAAACGCAATGTAAAATTAAACACTTATAATATGCTGTTTTATCTAATACAGTAACATTTTTATTACACTTTCAGAATATGTGATAAAAATATAATTTATATTTATTATTTTCATCTTATTTAAATTCTGTCTTTTTATAAACAAAATTCTTAGAGAACTGACTACATCATAAATAAGAAAATAAATTATAAAGATGGGAATCAGAATCAGACAATCTTTAACAAGGACTGAGAACTACTTCATATCCAGGCCTGCATGACTCATCTATAGCCTCATATTTGGAAGTATTAGCTGGATTTAAAATAAGTTCTTACCAGTTTTTGAGGTACTGATGAATAATTTGGATATCCAAGCACATTTTTAATGAAGTTATTATCGCAACCTCTTCCAAGCCAAATGTAGAGGATCTAGAATGTGTTACAAAGTAATTAAAATATACACTTTTCTTTGGTAACATATGAAGTCATCAAGATTTATTGGGATAAAATAATCCTTAAAATTGCTTTAAAGACACAATACAGTGAGGAGACAAGCACGGGAAACTGCTGTATCAAACAAATAAAAAACAAAGTTTAAAACAAGCAACTCACCGAGCCACAATCCATAAGAAAAGCTCCTTCCCTTGTCAACTTCTCAGCAGACAGTCGCTGAAGAGGGGGCTGAGGTACAACTCTGTCACTGACATGTATTGCACCCTATAGGACAATACAATTAAACTCACAATATAATTCAATTCCATTGTAATTATTCAGTACTGGGGCAATGCATGCTCATCCCAAGTCCCCTCCCTGCAAAAAATAGCACAAAAATTTACTTTTTAACCCATGCTGAGCTTTTGTATGGTTGATTTTTTTTGCATTGATGAACCTCAGAACCCATTTTACTGTTTGCTAGTTATAAAGCATTAGGTAACAACTGTGGGAGAAGAGCCAACAGAGGTGGGGAAGGAGTGGAATTAAATGTGTCATCAGCTTAAAGTCCTTACATTGCCACAAACAATTCTAGTCCAGCCCCCCCCCCCCTTAAATACCTTCCAACTCTTATCTAGCACCAATTTAGTGCTGACCATTAGTTGACTAGATTCTTGTGTATGGGGTTGAATAAATCTTCTGTGCTGCAACTTGACATATGGTCCTGATCCTTTGCACCGGACAACAACTGCAGTGGTGTTTTTAAAATCTTTATTATGTTATAGTGTTGTACTTATTACTGCAAGGCATTTTCATTTCTTAAGCATTTAAAAAAGAAGAAGCAGTAAAATTTATGCTTGCTTGCCTGCCTGATTTATTTTCTGGCATAAATATATTGTTAAATTCTAAATGAGGAATAGTAATGAGGTTAGCTCTTTCTTTCTAGTCTTTCTAGTCAACTAGTGTTGACTGAGTTCTTTGGGATTTCTTTAAATAATTAAAAATCATACTTTACTGAATAAAGAATCCCAAGATCTTTTTTGTTAATTGATTCTTATAGGGTTGTTGGTGAGAGATCTGTGTTTCCACTGTTTCCTATATGATTTTAATTTAACATGGAGGCCAATTTTCCACAGGTTGAAAGGCTGGTAGCAACAAATGCTTACCTACTTTTGGGGCCCTCAAATAAAGAAAACAAAACAAAAGAGGAAGAAGGAACTTGTTTTGAGTTTCTATTTTTTCCTGTGGCTAATATATTGGAAATGTTCTATATATTTTTTTCTTCAAATACACACCACTGAAATAATTTCAAGCTTGTTCTACTATAGTACAGACAATCCAACATTGTGTGGCTGTTTTATTCTGAGCAGAAAGTAAAATACATTTTTTTTTGTTTCAATCATAATCCTAATTTTTTTGTACACTAGAAACAACTTTTAAGTTTGAAACTAGTGTTTTGAGTTGTGCTACAAAATACACTAAGAGTCAATGCAAGTCTTTCAAGACTAGGTGAAAAATTAGTTAGTTTATTAATGATACAGTGGAACAATAGATGTGTATGCAGCTGTCCAAGATGCTACTAAAATAAAGATAGCAGTGGGCAGACCACCTGTTTAGCAGAGATAACAATTATACATTATGTATACATGTATACACACACATACAAATATACCTCATCAGTAAGCTTGTCTATCCTATATAAACTGGGGTAGACAATCTTCATCAAATGAACCAGAGGCTGACTTTTTATTTGGCACATAGCATATATGCGATCATCCAGACGTGTACTTGTGCCTGTTCTAAAAGCTTTCTGTAAAAAAAAAAAAAAAAAAAAGAGAGAGAGAGAGAGAGAGAGAGAGAGAGAGAGAGAGAGAGAGAGAAGAAAAATATTGTGTTTTTATTGTAAGATTGGCTAAGAACATCTAAATGAGTAACCGCCTGGCAGAATATTTTCCCACTTAAGTTCCAGATATATATCACAAAATTTTGAATATCTCTTAGCTATTATAAAACAGTGTAAATACTGATTACAGGTACAGTCTTGATGAGTAACAATAGTATTTTTATATATCTTTAGAGATTATGAAAACTAAGCAAATTGATGTTATTCATTCTACGTTACAAAAAAGCCTACTAAAATTACAAAGATATGGTATTCAACCTATGCATTTCTATAAGTCATCACATTTCTGTAATCAAACAGATTTTAACATTTACTTATTTTGAATTGCTATTTATCAGAAGTTATACCTGTTTAAAAAGAGCCAAAATATACAGAGGAAACAGTCTGAGAGAATATGGAGCAATCAAAGAAGATTGTTGGAGGTTTGATGCTGTTGACATATATGCAGACAGCGAATCTACGACAGCGTTGGCTAAAGCATCTCTAGCATCTGACAAACTTGATGAAACAGATCGATCCACAGCTGTGGAAAATGAAGTAGTAGCAAATATTATGAAGGAACCACATTTAAAAAGGCAATGAAAGTATACCAGTACAATCTGCTAGCACATTTTCATTTTGCTAGATAGCTTTGAAAACATCCAGTTGATCCAGAATACAGCGAACAAGACTAAATTATATTGCATTAAAGGAAACATACCTCATATCTCATATATACCTAAAACCCTTTTAGAGAAAAGAGAAAGGTCTACAAACGATAAATTGTAATGTATTTTTTATCTTACTTAGCAGCTGTAAAATAAAATTTGAAGTTATAAGCTCTATATCTGGGGTGTCAAACTCGCAACGTCATGTGCCGTGTTATGACGTATCACAACTTTTTTTCCATTGCCGGCAATGGGGTGGGTGCGGTTTCGGCATGAAGCACCCGGCCCGCGGGCCGGCAGTTTGACATCCCTGCTCTGTATCAATTGAGTACGTTGCCATTAATAAAGTAATTGTTTAGCTTGTTGTACTCACTGGATCTGTTTGTATGCATTTATAGTAACTGTGTTACTACACACATTCAACATGAGAAATTAATAAACAGTTATCAAGTTATTCTCTAATTGCAAACTAAATATTAAAAGTTCTCTTATAGTTTCAAGTAGTGGTATTTTTTTATTTATTATATCTAAAGCTGTCCACATCAACAAATTTCCATCCCCAGATGGAACACTTGGGTGGTGGAAAAAGTTGTACCCAGGATTAAGGAATAAAATGAATTTTCTAACCATGCCGGATGTTTAGGGCACTTATAGCAGTTCTCAATATCAGCCTGTTCCCCATCCACTCCCAAAATTGGGTTTATTTCTCTCTGATGTACAGTATGTAGTGATCATAATATCATTGACTACAGCCCCTGTAATCCCATGGCTGAGCAGAAAAAGGGTGCATTCCCACTGCCTAAACATCTCAATGTATGTACTTTTAACTACAAAAAAAATAAATATTTATTTTCAACTTACCCATATTAGCTAGGAGGCATATAATTGCTTGTACATCTGCTCCAGCATAAACATCCATCAAGGAAGTCACTACAGGCAAACAAAGTGTATGCACCCTAATTCTCCGTTCACCTGTATTAGGATCAACCACATAGTGATAAATATGCAATGTTTATTTTTGATTCAATTTTTTAATATACATTTACAAGTCACATAACAGCAATATATTAGCTACTTCAAATCAAAGGGAACACTTGTTTTTAAGCCATCATCCTTTATTTTTTTTATTTTTCTATAGAAAAGATATTAGAAACAATTATTATGCTTCTCTAAAATTACCTTTACTGGAAGTATACAAAAGTGCTGTCTGAAAACAAACTAGTGATGTATCTGTGAGGTTTTCTTCAATGGCCATCTGCACTGCAAATCCAGCATCAGGATTTACATTTGCAAGTGACAACAAATCAGTAGATCGCACAAAAAAGTTACCATGAAAAGTATGAATGGAAAGCCCTAGAAGAAAAAAGCAAAATTGTCAGTTAACATCCCAGTAACAAAGGCTGATGATAAATACACCTATTAACATTGCCATATTGAGTTTAATGGTACTTTTTCTCTCTAGAAAACTGCAGACTACAACAGTCACATTTGAAGACAGAATATGTACTGATGACAGGAAACATTTGGGCAACTTAACACATTTGTTTCCTCTGTCCCCCCCCAATCCACCCCAGGCATGAGAGAAAAGAATTTACAATGAATTGAGGAAACTGGGAACAGTAGTGGGGAAAATGGTGCAAAATAGTAAGTGTGGGCTTGACCCCCACCCCAAAAAATCTCCCAGCAAATTTCAAAAACCTTTGCCTTGTTTCTGAACAACTAAAAATGAAGAAACATGCTACTTGAAAAAGTAGCTAACATAATGCATGTATTATTTTAAGTCGGAAAAAATACTACCTAAATACAGTTCAATTAGGAGAAAAATCATCATAATCAAGGTAAGGAGGCACCAACTTCCATAAGCCTTCTTTTGCAGAAGTGATGGAATAACCCTGAACTTCCGCAAAAGCACTCAGTTCCAGATTATGGAATTAATTTTTCTGAGTGACTCTGTATCATTTTTTTAAATACACACTCTTGAATGATATTGGCATATTCAAACTAAATTCATTTCAAAATCTATACCTTTTGTACATCTTATTCTCATTACAGCTTCAAATCCAATCTTTCGTGTAAGGTATCTTTTAAGATCTTTTTGCAGTTTTTCTGTTTGAACAGGGTTGTGGATATGATGGAAAGATGGGTAATAATAGATGCCTCCAGCTGAATATTTGGACATGCAAGCTTTATGGGAAGACGAAAAAAGGTTAATATCAAGTCAATATAGGCAACCCATTTTCTATTTTCAAATATTCATCATCTGGAAAACAGAACATAATCATTTTCTAATATTTGTAGGAAGTTTTTTAGCATCTGATACTGTACTTAACAATGCAAGCCTTTTCCTGAAGAAAATCAGGTGAAGACTTTTGATATAACATATGAAATCACAGTTAGGAACTGTTGCAAGGAATGAACTGCATAAAGATGATATCAGTAGTCCCTATTTTAATTCTTGTACCATCTCTTTAGACATTTCATAATGCATTTTTCCTTTGTACTTAAAAAAAAACCTGAAGTATTAGCATACACATTAGATACTAGCAGTGTGCAGTCCTTGGATCTAAGTGTGGAAGCTGTTTCAGAAGTGGAATGGACTGGTTGTATCTATTGCAGGTTCTGAAAGAACCCCAGTCTCAAGGAAAGTTAATCTTTTTAAGACATCACTGCTAGGTACAGGAAAGCACGCTCAGGCCAGATCCAAAATAACTTGTAATCAATACCTGCTTAACCTGGTTATTGTATCAACATAAGTAACAATTGTAAATTACATTAACAGCTTCATAGGTGTTTTTCTTTATTCCAATTACTTATGATATTTATACACTGTCTTTTTTCCTAGAACTCAAAATAGTTTACACAGTAGGCTTCCTTTGTACATTTCATAACAAGCTTGCAGAATCATTACATGAGACATATCAGGTGTGTGAGATAATCAGCAGACATAGAAACCATATAGAAAAAAATGATTTAAAAATGAGACAGCATCCCTTACAATATTTCAATTTTTGTGTGTGAAGTATTAAATATCTTCTTTCAATGCATATATCTGAGCAAACATGTTTTGGAATTTTATAATTTTTTTTGACAAATTAACACCAAAAGTTTCTCAAAGCCTCAAACTGTGAAGTAACTGCAAGTTGATAATCCTTACCGAGAGAAGCCAAATCAGAATACTGTGAACTTAAGAGGAACAAATCCACAGCTGTCTGCTGTCCTGAACAATCTAGTGCCAACTTTTTATAAAAATCTGTTGCAGGTCCAAGATGTTGAACAACCTAAAAATAACAACAAAACAGGAAGATTATTGATGCAATAGAATAAAATTGTGTTTGTCTAAGCTATCTATCTGCAAATTAAATACACTGTTAACATCTGATTGTTATGTATATATTAAATATTAAGCCATGCAATAGCTGAAGCTATATATAAATCTACAGAAATATAACATTAAATATAAATAAAATATAATCTATTACATTTCCTGATGGAAAAAAATGTTTATTTTTATCTTCTAATAATTAGAACTTATTATTGAGACAAGTTCTCCACTGAATGAGAGAACTTTGCACTTAGGTCTAGCAAAGCAACAGTTGAAATTCTTAGTAAGGGCTTATCCTAGGTATTAAATATGTTACTTATATTACATCATGGGTTCCCAACCCCCGGATCACGGCCCACGGCCAGAAGCTGTTTCTGACCAGGCTGCGAAAGTGGAGGTGAGCGCATGTGCGCATCCCCAGTTGTGCGAGCAGCGGGGAAGCGCAGGCACTCCATTTCCATTTCCGCTAAAATAAGGCAGGGACTACATTCATAGATTCCAATATTTCGTCAAGCATCACACACAGTTCGAACACTCAACATTTGGTTCATCAGAAAGAATATGGAGATTCTCAATGAGTGTGTCACACGCTTCCAGCCTGTCTAATTAATTCCTTATCTGAAACAAATACCTTGGTGCTTGATCTTTGATTAGGATCTTCCCGGGATTGTAGGTATCCTGTGCCCACAGAAGGCAATTGTGTCTGAAACACAGATACACGCCCACCAGTTGGAGACATCAGTTTAAAGGCCGCTTGAAGAGCTGAACCTAATGCACTGTGTGTTTCTCTTGTGTAGGTAAACATATTTGGTAGTGCATTCAGTAAGTCTTTAATTAGCTGGAAAATAAAATGAGCAAGAATGCTGAAATCTCAGCAATATTTTTAAAGCATATTATTCAATACAAGCCTAGATTTCTAAGGAGTCCATTTTCAGCTGTGATCTATGAATCTGATTTTTCTAAATGAAATCCAAGATTCCTAAGAGCAGAACACACTCACACACTCACATGCGCACACACAGACGCACAGCCCTGTGGTGCTCCCTCCAGGGCACACTGACCTATCTGTATAAATTTCATCTGTGCTATGCCAGCTAGTCTTTCTTTTTGTCTTGCAATGAAACTATTTTAAATCAAGTTCTGAACATAGCAAATGTCTTGTTTTATCTGATCAAATCTGATTCTCTAAACCAGCGATGGCGAACCTTTTAGAGACTGAGTGCCCAAACTGCAACCCAAAACCCACTTATGCATCGTCG
Source organism: Crotalus tigris (assembly GCF_016545835.1). Lineage (NCBI taxonomy): Eukaryota > Metazoa > Chordata > Lepidosauria > Squamata > Viperidae > Crotalus > Crotalus tigris. The sequence goes on from NW_024096573.1 coordinate 1,872,126, forward strand.
GGTGCCAGGTGGGTGTGGCCCATTGGGTGGGTGTGGCTGCGGTGGTAACAGCAGACTGGGTGGGACTAAAAAGTTCAATCAATCAATTCCAACTTTGCAAGATCTTTTTTTTTTCATGCAAGAAGTTGAAATTGACTAATTGATTGAACCTTTTTTTTTTTTTTGCACACGGCGGCAGAGGCCTAAAGCGAAAAGGTTTTATAAAACCCAGCTGAAGGCCTAGGACTCAAGCGACGGCGTACGTGCCCACAGAGAGGGCTCTGAGTGCCGCCTCTGGCACCTGTGCCATAGGTTCGCCACCACTGCTCTAAACCATACAGAATCACAGAAAGCAAAGCCAAAATGTATATTCTAAGATGAAGATGAAAATATGGTTGGAAAAATGCAGGTCCTTTTAAGATGCCATCTTAATATCAATATTAATATCCTAAATTAATTTAATCAAAAGCAAAGAAGCCACCTGGAATATTTTTGGTTTAACATTTATTGTTGTAAATGCTATTATATTTTTCTTACCTCTTTACTTTCATGCAGATTGGCAAGTAGACAATCAGGCATAGGCAGGAAAACATCTATGGAGAATACATGTTTCACTTTTGATTTCTTATGTTAATGTAATATAATTTTAAAAATATAGTAAAATAGCAAAAATGGCCAGATGCAAATGTACTGCACCTCTACAACTGAATTACATTTCTGTATACGTTATTTCTAAACTATCCTAGTCTGTCCTGCCTGATTTTTAAATTAACTTGCAAACATGAATTGTGAATAGAAAACACTCAATTCCATTATGATCAAACTAGTACAACTGAAATAGTATTTTCCACACAGTTGCATTATTCTGTAACATCTTAAAGTGAACTAACTCATACTGAATTCTGTGTTACTTTTTCTCATTTTTATTCTTCCAACTGTTCAGATAATCTTACCATCAATTTCTGAAACAATGAGCATCTGAGGCTGTGATAATCCTTCCTGCAAATTGTAGAACTGAATGGTGCTATCAAATGTTATGAAGCCAATTTTTGTTCTTGAATCTCCAGGCAACCTTTAGAATTAAAATAAAACAAAAACAAATATGTCCTTACAGTACAGAGGTATATTGTAGAGTTTTTAATGCTAATGTATCTTAGATGCTAATGTATTAATTTATCTTAGAAAATAATATTCTCCCAATTAACACTATCTAGCACATTATTATGAATGAAACCTGAACATAGTTGGTTCAAATATTTTCCCATCCCCACCTTCTATTCGTTTGATGATTAGAAAACTAACTCTCTCAAACTGCAGCTAATTGTGCGGGGTAAGATATGGAAAAAGGTAAGGGGAAGTTTAAGCTCCCAGTGCCTAGTTCTTCATTAAACATAGGGCTGAGCATGCTGCTAAAGAATGTCCTATAATACACTCTCACCCAGGAGTTCAGTCCCACAACTACTTGGATGTCACATTGTCATTAGACACTTCATTTCAAGAGGAAAAAAAAACACACGTTCCATCCAATCTTCCTTATGCTTTAAAAAGTATTACTATGTCCAACAAATACAAAAAGTTCTTACTTGTCTAAGTTTTCCAGCAAAGACTGACACACAACTTCTAAGTATCCAGCTTCTATTGCATTATGGGACACATCAAACACAAATAAATATACTGCAGGTTGAGGAGGACGAAGCTGTAAGATAAGATTGATTTTTACTAATGTACTTATTAAATCTGTTATAGCCTTAAACAGGTTTGCCATTTCTGTAGCCCTCATTTTTCAAACTATAAACTTACCATGTAGTCTGAAGAAGCAATGAACTCCACGGTAGAATTTTGGACCTCTGGACGCTTATGAGGCTCTCCATAAGATCTTGTTAGAGGATTGTACATAAATTCTTCAGGAACTAAATTATAAAATAAATGTATTTCATTTTAAGCCACTGAAGTACCTTTTTCATATACAGTAGTGGCCAAAATTGTGGAAACCTTTTGGGAAAAGTGTACATTTGAGGTTTGAAGGCTAATAACACCACTTTCTTTTGGAGTAGTACCATAAAATTATATATCAATAGAAAGATAATTTAATCAAGAATGTAATGCAATAACTTTTATGCAGGATTTGCTATTAGAATAGCAGTTATAAAGAAGAAAATTGAAACATGTAGAAAAAAACGAGATATACAAAAATTATCACCATGTCAGTTAATACTTAGTTGGATAACCTTTAGCATAAATCACGGCCTTACAACGTCTTCCCATGGAGTGAACCAAGTCATTTAGTTCTGCAGCTGTTATAATGTGAAACCAAGATTGAATGATTGCTTCTATTAACTGGGTTTTATTGCTGGGTCGCTTCTGACTAACAAGTTTCTTTAATCGGCTCCATAGATTTTCAATTGGGTTAAAGTCTGGGCTATTCCCAGGCCATTCCAGCAGTGGAATATGATTATCTTGAAACCACTTTTTGCACACAGCAGCAACATGACATGTAGCTGAATCCTGTTGAAATATAAATGCTTCTTTGTCTTGGAAAAGATCATGTGTGGAAGGCTTCAGTTTGGGGTCAAGTATTTCATTAATGTATTTTTGGCTATTTATATTCCCATTAATCACACAAATTCTGCCCACACCTTTTGATGTCATACAACCCCAGATCATAACACTCACTGGGTGTTTCATGGTACATGTAATGCAATCAGGATGCAAATCTCCAATTCTTCTCCTTACGTATTTTATGCCATCATTACCAAACAGGGAGATCTTGGTCTCATCACTCCAAATAACACTGTCCCATTGTTCCTCTGTCCAGGTAACATGGGTTTTAGCCCAGTTTAGTTTTTTCAAACTTTGTTTGAGAGATAAAAGTGGCTTTTTTCATGGAATTCTAGACTTTAGGCCAAATTCCTGCAATCTACACCGAACAGTCCTTGCACTCAACTTCACATTGCATTGTGCCATTTTATCTTGTATACACCCAGATGATTTTCTTCTGTCACGTAAGCACAGTCTCTTAATTCTTCTATCATCTCTTGCTGTTGTGCATCTTTTCCTGCCTTTACCAGTGTGGTTTTGTAGTGACTGAGTCTCCTTATACCTCTTCAAAAACTTAGAAATGCCACCTTTGGTTAAGTTTCCACCAATTTTTCTTCTAATTTCTTTATAACTGTAGCCTTGTTCACTTAATAATACTATTTTACATCACTTTCTGGGCGACCAGTCTACTCTTTGTACCATTACTTTAATTTTATTACGTTTTACAAGCTCACTAAATGAAAGAACACAAAAAACCCCAACCAACTTGATAGCGATCACATAACACACTGACAAATGTCCTCCTCTCAGCTTCAATACATGACATCAATAACTGAATCCTACTGTGATCTGATTGGCTCATTGCCAAAACAAGATGACACCTGATTGGCTCTCTAAACACTCATGCTCATTGGCTACAATCAGATGAAAGAAAGCTACCTGATATCAACCTAAGCAAGTTGTGCTTCTTTTTTCTGGTTATTTGGCCATAACTTTTCATAGAATACATATAATTGAACAAACTTTGTTGCCTTACATTCTTGATTAAATTATCTTTCCAATGATATATAATTTTATGGCACCACTCCAAAGAAAGTGGTGTTATTAGCCATTAAATCGCAAATGTACACTTTTCCCAAAAGGTTTCCACAATTTTGGCCACTACTGTAGCTACTAATAAAGTTAAAAAATGAAGAAATCAGTATAACAAACCAAATAGAAGAATGCAACAGTGCGTAAATCTAAAAACATAGAGAACAATTGTTACAATATCTGGAAAAAGATTTTTTGATACTACTGACTTAAGAAAGTTGGAACATTAGTATTGGGTTAGTCTCCCTATGAAAGGCACAACTAAGCCACTTGCCTCATCTCATTTAATAAGCACAACTGCAGGAGAAGCTCAGATAACATTCTTCCAATAACTAGGGATAAATGATATGATCCAAAAGGAAGGTTACTTTAGAACAAGGGTAGGCAACCTTGGCTCTTTTATGACTCGTGGACTTCAACTCCCAGAATTCCTAAGCCAGCATGGCTCAGCTTGGAAACTCTTCCTTTCCGCTCAGCATGGCTGGCTCAGGAATTCTGGGAGTTGAAGTCCACGAGTCATAAAAGAGCCAAGGTTGCCTACCCCTGCTTTAGAATGAATAATTACAAGATTATCTCTGTTCAGGTAGGATTATGAACAGCAATTTAAGTTCTTATTTGAGAGCAGGCAGCATGCAAATAGAATGGATAGACAAATACACAAAGGCACTCCAGGCTACTAGAGTCAATTGGGCCTCCAATGCAATGATGAACTCAAGTACTCCACATCTGTAGTTTATTTATTTATTTATTTATTTGACTTATATACCGCTTTAAGTGCAAGCACTCTCTAAGCGGTGTACACCAGTAAGCAATGTATATATATATTTACATTGCCCCCAACAATCTGGGTCCTCATTTTACCTACCCCGGAAGGATGGAAGGCTGAGTCAACCTTGAGCCGGTGAGATTTGAACCGCTGACCTGCTGAACACAGTCAGCTAAAGTGGCCGGCAGTACTGCACTCTAACTGCTGCGCCACCTCGGCTCTTAGCAAGCAATTTCTACCCAGAAAAATCACATTTATGCTACCCTAGATATACTACCAGAATACCTATCTCATCTGGCTCTCACTTTATTGTGCCTAATCCACACCAATGTTCTGCTCAAGCACTCATTCAGATTATCAATGCCTTCAAGATTAGTTGAAAAGATGAATAGGATATCTGCACATACTTTTGAATCACATTCTCCTGCCAGATTGGGAAGATCATATCCAGAATATTTATCCTATGACATATTTTGAGCCGATGACAAAGCAGGTCAGCTTTACTGTTTTAACTGAAGTTCCAAGCTTCTGTGAAATATATACTTACATTGCCCAGAACAGTGGTTCTCAATCTTTTTTTCCCATCACGGACCCCCTTTAAATACATTTTGTGGCCACAGACCACCAAGACTTAATTTTAGATTTAAATCATAATGTTTCTTCAAGTCTTCACGGACCCCCCGTGACATTGTGCCTCCCCCCCCAGGGTCCATACACCACAGGTTGCAAACCACTGGCCTAGAGAAATCATCTGGAGCTTCTTACTATCAACTACAGGATAATTTCCAACAACTCAGCTGGCAGATTGCTGAACAGCAGGAGGGGTACTATATAAGCAAAAAAATCTTAACTAATTAAAACACATTCAGCATGTTGTTGTCTTCATTTTCCTTCATTCTTGCTTTCTGCTACAACAGCAAGTACTGAAAGTGATGGTACAGAAGAATCTTTGCTCTTCTTTTTTTTAAAGTTTTATTGAGTTTTATAAGGTATGGGAAGGGATGGGGCAAGTATAGGAATTGAGGTTTGGGGTGGGGATCAGGATTGGGACAGGGATGGGAATAACAATGGGGTTGCCCCCATTAACATTTTCAGGCTTTAGCAAACAGACTATTGTCGGGGTACATACGTTCAATAACACTAATTAATATAATAGTAAATAGCTATAATGAATATGAAAAACGCTAGTCATAAACAGTATCAGTTAGTCAATACATATAATTCATCTTATAGCACATATTCACAATAACATATCACATTCTCGCAGCTGTCAATATATGCAATATTAAATACTCATTCTCCTTCTCATACTTGGCTCCTATATTCCTAACAAAAACAATTCTGGTTTAAATTCTATCTGTATTTTAGTCATCTTTTCCAACCATCTATAGTTTGCTCCTTTTTTCTGACTGCCACCTGATCTGCCATCAATAGACATCCTTCTCTCAGAAGATCTCAAAATCACACAAAGATGATCCCACAAATAACCTTGGAAACTCTGGAGGCATTGGATATATTGGAGAAGGATTAATACTTACCATCATTAACTCTGTAGCACAGATTACATTTCCATCTCCTTTGGTCAATAAAAGACACAAAAGGATTGATGTAGGTTCTGCATGATCTACACCTCACAATGGTGTTTGATGTTATCACAGGCAATTGCTAAAAAAGCAACAAAATTCTAGAATTGATTTGAGAGAAACCGTTTTTGTAAGTTTTTTATCTTACAGCAATTTAAATTGCCAGCAACAAATGAAAGTTGATTATGCACTGCTCAGAAATTAAATACTAGAAACAAGTATTCTTCTATAGTAAGATAACAAGTAGTAAGCTGGAGAGCGCAGCCATAGAAGGTAATACCAAAGAAACTAACACTGTAAATTAATTTTTCAAGGTTTACTGAAAATCACTAAATTCAAGTAAATATATTTAAATCGGTAAATGTCAATATTATCTTGAAAATATTTTCCCAATTTTCAGTGCTATATTTTTGTTTAGTTATCTGACCCATTAACAGCCAACACAATTTACAGCTCCCATCACTTAAAAACTATTACTGTACTAACATAAAATTTATGTACTTCTGTAATATATAAATCAAAAACGTGATAACCTTATTCAAGTTTAGATAAATAAAATCTTGTGGCAATAAAAAGTTGTTTTACCGTTAGATCTCTGAAAGGATGTAGAAGCAACCCCAAGGGAAGTTTTGCTTTGTTTAACAGTGCCTGAGTTTGAGGAATATTTGTCAAAGTGCATCGAAATGAGCTACAGAAAAATCACAAACACACATTTCAATTATTTTGAACAATACTACTGATTGTTCTATAGAAAAAAATCCTAAATGTTCAAGAGACACATTACAGAGTTTGCCAAAGATCCTAGACAATCCAAAATCGTGTATTGTATATTCACTGCTCTTGTGGCCTGAAAACTCACTGAATGTATAGGAGAAGGCCTACTGAGGCTAAACAAGACAATTTATTACTAGAACAAATATTTTAAAATACAAAAATAAATTACAACATATACAAGAAATGTGGAATAGAGAAATATATGTCTTATCTTGCCAGTCAATAAATTTAGGCTTTAAGGAAGTCAAATATGTCTATTGAAAGGTGGGAGAGGGTCCGCAGGCCATAGTATCCAATGCTGCTTGAACAGGAGCTGAATGTCCAGAACATTCAAATTGGAATTACTGCCTTTGTCATGGGAGGACGACTGTAAAGGAATGTGGGAATGACCTTAGGGAAAGGGCAATCAGACAAGAAAGGAAGGAGCCCCCAGTAGCTTAATGCTAGAGAATAAAAACTTAGAAAAGACCCCCCCCCAATGGATCAAGCAATTACAAGTGGCACTGGGAAGCTTTGTACTTTCATCCAACCAAAATATGTGTACTAAATTCTTCTTCGCTTAGATGAAGTTCTACATTTTGAAATTAAATCCATTAACATATTTGACCTGTTGATATCAACACTTATCTAGAAATACATAATAAAAATTAATATTCCTGTTTCCTTTCACATGTACTAGCTTTATATCTGACTTCACTATTTGTCATTCTACAGCATTCCAGAATAAAATGTGGAAAGACTAAAAAGAAGTCTTCTTAATTTCCTTTAATCACATGTTTTCAGAATAGTTTTCAAAGTGACTCGGTACATATCAGTGGCAACCACAGAAAACCATGATAATGTGAAAATGACATGTGTGCAGTGATGTCATTATGCAAATACTACCCTTCTGGAGTTGTGTCTTAACACCTGATGCAACTTGTGGTATTTGATTATGTAGTCAAACAAATCTCATCATTTGCCTCCCTGCAAATGTCCAAGGTATCTATACAATTACTGAATTTCTCTTGTTGAAAAATGGAACCAGACACATTCTAAGGCCAGTTTTTCAGAGAAATTAAACTGCAGACACGCAAAAAAAAATATATGTCATATTATACCTACTCTGGGCTGCAGTTCAATTTTTTCAGATCAGAGTTCAGATTAGGCGAAGGAGGTGAAACTGGAGCAATAGGTAGAATATTTCTTTCCTGAATAAGATTCACTGGTCTCAGACTCTCTGGCTGCTGTATACCAAGTCCTCCCAAACTAGCTGATAGTTGATTCATGGTGGGATACACCTGGAAAAAAGACATTTTTAAAAAGTATTGAAAATTAGCCATTCAACATGGCTAAAAATTAATGTCTTGATCAGAATTTGTTTAATCTTCCCCCAGTAATATTTTCCAGGGACTTCAACTCCTATTCCCTATGTCACAGCACTTAATTTTCCATCCCAATTTGGTTGGATTCAGAAGAGCACTTTAAAATAGAACGGAGTGGAAGCTCATTTCCCCCCTCCCTGTCTCTTTTAAAGCAAAATGTCCTCTTCATGACAGCTGTTCACCAGCTGCTGAGTAAAATAAAAACGGAGAGGGAGCAAAAGCAATCCAGTATCAAAAGTCAGATGGATAAACATTGTGTCCCAACCGTGCCCAATTTTCAAATCCAAATGAAAACCTGGTGGTAATAGTGGTGGTGGCGGTGGGATTATGGAAGCCTGCCAGAGAAGGTCAGCTACCTTTTATCAACTTCTACAAGTATATCTCCGTCAGCCTATAAGCTTTTTCCCTACCTCCTTTCAAATTCATACACATGCAAATTAGACTTCCACAGATCTACTGACAAACATTTTCACCTTCACAATTTGTATAGTTTTCTGTTTCTGATTAAATATTTAGAAGTGATTGACACCCCCTACCCTTTTTTAGATCATCTAAAACACAACCTGAAAAAAATGCTTTATATTAACAAGTTACAAACTTGCCTATCTTGTGGGTAATTAAATACTACTGAATATAACAAAACATGCATACAGTGCAATATGAATTTAAGGATGCTGCAGATTGAATTGTGCACTATTTTTTTTAATTCCAAGTCATTTTCAACGGGCCTCCTAAGCCTAAAGTGCAGTGTTTAAGAGAAATGTGACAAAAATATTTTGTATGCAATATGAATGTTCTATATGAATTGCAGTAAGTTTATCTGAAGTACGTAAAGCAAATAATTTTCATTTATCTAAAAGAAAAGAATTTAAGTTACATTCTATTGTACAATTCAGACACCATATAGATACCTCTGACAAAAGACACGAAGTCTTCAAACTGCAGTCTAATGTGCAGTTTAGGCTGATTAAGGATCCAAATCAATTTATGTATTAGCCCTCACTAACTTTCCCCCATAAAACAGTGGAGCCATTCTATCAATTTTGTTGAAATATCAGCTCCTTCTCATTTTTTAAGTGTTCAACTGTCCATTATAAAAATTACAAAATCACTTTAAGAAATGACCCATATTCATCTCTTCCATTCTTACACAGTCCTTTTAGATTCTAAATTGGTGGATTAGGACTGCTTTATTTTTTATTGATCACACGTTAATCAGACAGTGAACCATTTAAGTGGAAGAGTTCTAAGGAAAATAATTAGAGGGAACTACTGTTAAGCAAGATTATGCTGAGTACTACCCACTGTCTTTATAAATGCTCTTTAAACTAGCTGACTAAACAGCTAGAGATATAGTAATAAATGTTCTTACAAATCAGTTAGGCTTCTAAGAAAACTAAACCATTTTTTCCCCTATATAACAGGCATGTCAAACTCGTGACATCACGTGATGTCGCGCAACGTATCGGGCCGGTTTTGCCATTACCAGCAATGGAGTGGGCGCGGCTTCCATGTGATGCATCCAGCCCGCGGGCCAGCAGTTTGACACCCCTGCTATATAAGATGATAACGGGAATGGTAAAAGCAGGTAGCTGAATTTTCTAGCTTCAATTAAGATTTTCTCTTGCTATAAACATTTTGAATCCTATCTTTTGCTAGGGAAACAAAACCATTTATTTATGAATTCATTTACTTCATTAAATTTGTTATGGCGAGCTGCTTCAGTAAGTGTGGGGCAGATTATGATGTCCAAATATACAGGTAAAAGAGTTTAAAACATAAAGCATACAAGCATACATTTAATATGGAGAAAGTTTTTCTTTAACTGAAATACAGAAAGTAATTTTCTAATTCAAAGCATCCACATTCTAACCTTAATCATGCATAATGAAACATTCTTTCTTATTCAATTTATTTGTCACAAGCTTCATCAGGGATATAAAGTTTTGGAGAATTTTCTGATTTCTAACCTGTGGATACTGCGAAAATCCAGAATTATATCCAGAGTTACTTGGCTGCATGGCAGGAGATGGCAAAGTTGGTGTCACATTCTGGTATCCTGGCTGAAGAGGAGGATACCCACAACCAAATGACTTGGAAACTTTAGACATCTGAGGAACAGAGGAAATAGGAGGTGGGCTGCTTGCTGCAGAACATGTTTCTAAACAGGAAAAAAAGGGTTAAAATTTCTTTCTTTCTTATAAAATACAAGCATCAAAATACACTGAGCCGAATGTTGAAACAAAATATGTTCATTATTAGCAAAGCTTTAGACTTACACAGGCTACATCCTTTAATGAATAAAATAAAAAAATGAATTTGTTTCTAGATCCATGAAACAAATTATGTATAACTTTTTCCAACTGAACATATTTCAAATTATTTAAACAATAATTTTAGCACATTTTAAAATTATTTTAAACCAAACAGCCAAAGAATTGAACAAATTCTTTTCCATATTTAACTGATGTTGACTTTATATGACTGGCTATTTATCTTCACCCTTCACTGGATTGTAGTGTCAAGGTTCCGGCTAAGGATTCTTAAAGCAAGGTTTATTTTAAACTACATGGGATAAAAGAAAAGGTATAAATGGAACATAGCATTTGATTTGAGGTTCTATTTTGACAATATCATAAATGAACATCTTTGATTTCGGCCATTTAAGAGATACAACTCAATCTGAAAGGAAAAAGCTAGATTTCTTTCTCATAGTGATGAACTCCAGGAGCCTTATAAATGACCATCTTTGCTGATTTTAAAGAATGGAATTAAATTTGCCACCACACAGATCATTTTGACAAAATAAAATGCTGGCAAACTTCATAAAGAAAGGTGGATCTAAATGCTTTTTATTTACTTTTCTCCCCACAAACAGAAATCTGCCTCGTCTCTCTCTCTCTGGTAGGCACAACTGATAAACAGAGGATGAGAAAACTAAGAAGTATGACTCTATTTCTGATGATTGTTCATCTGCTATGACAAAGTTACATAAATATTCTATGTCTAGAGCTAGCATCATTATAGTTATATGACAAAATCTTTACGACATACTTAATTCCTTCAAAAATTTGCTCCTTCATGGAGACTTTTATTTATATAATTTGGCAGTAATACAAAGCCTTTTTGACATACTCTTCTTCTGGGAGGCTTTTAACTTCCTAGTTTAGCTTACAGCCCTGGAATTTCCCAATGATCTTCCAACCAAATATTAACAAACTTTATTCATAATTAATTGTTTTTTAATTCAGTAAAGGTTGGCCAGATGCAGCTATGTAGATGGCCTTATTACTGTAAGTTGATTTTTAAAAAGAAGTACCAATAATATTATTAAACAGAACACAATTCACCTGGATAGCCATCACCTTCAAGAGCGTCATAATTGTTGAGAACAGGAGATGCACTGCTAGTAGTGGAAGAGCTGTCAATAGCTAGAGAGAAAATACAGAAAACATTCAACTGATAACATCTGCATGCTGATAGATGAGTAACACTATCTTCTATGAAACTGTAAATATCTTACAGGAAATTGCAATCTATTGGTAATTTTATAAGTTACTAGAAAACCTCCTTTTAAAGAACATCTGAAATCAACTGAACAAATATATTAGCACCTATTCAAGTACACCAAAATGTTAACATGGTAAGAACCAATTAAGAAAGCATTAATCTGAAAAGTTAGCAATGTTTATTGTTGTTTTATAAGTTTTAAGAAATAATCTATATATTATGTCTCCCTGTTCAGAAACTTCTGAGTTAAAGAATTACTTTTAAAGATGAATAAGGGCAATATATGTTTTGAACGCATTTGCAGATGCGTAGCTATGAGAGAAACAATAATCAAGGATTTTTTGCAAAGGATTCCCTTAGTGCAGATTTTCTTACATTCATATACATATTCAAATAACCTCCTTTAGAGATAGACATTTAATGGGGATATATCATTAAATGCAAACACAAACATTCTTTGATATTTAGTAACTATAAACCAAAGACACAATGGTGTTAATCCATGCAGGGGTTCTGTTGCAATAAATGTGCAGCAAACAATGCATACACAGAGGGGCTCCAAAATTTTCTTTCATCCAATGGAAGATTTTTCTGTTGAAGGAAAAATTTGGGCAGAAGATGGGCCTTATGACTATTACAAACCATTACTGTGCTCTTTGCTGAGTGCTGTTAAAGTGCAAAAGATAGTATCAGGGATGATTATGTTCTAAACATTAATCTGAACTTTTCATATTCTTCCAACCATTAGGTCCACAAAACAAAGTATAAACATGCAGAGAAAATTTGACACAAACACATGCCTGAAGAGGTGGTGGACTGTATACCTCAAAAGATTATGCTAAAATCACCATTTACACGTATTACTTGACTAATTATGACTGAAGCATTCAACTCAAAGGTTGCTTTCTTATAAAGACTTACCAGGAAGTAAGTCCTACTGAACTCAAGTGACCTTTACTACTTCCTAGAAATTTAGAAAATGCCAGTGTCAATGTCCAATGTATAACAATTGTTTATTATACTGGGATATTACACATCTGCTGTGTAGAAGGTGAGTAAATACTACCTGTCATTTGCCAGATGAGTTTCAGCAAAAAGATAAAACTGAAAACCAAATTAAAAATTAGGTTTCAGTATCAACATTCCAACATTTATAAACTTCTGTATTTCAGCAGACTCCCAAAGTTAAAAAATCTCCAATACATTTTGTAGTATTCTAGAAAAATTCTCACACTGCACTGAATTCTCCAACTTTGCAAGCAAATGGATAAAATATTTGAGGAAGGACAACTTTACAGCTATCCCACCTCAATTATGAATACATTTTCTAATTCATTTATGCTTTTATTCAGTCTTTCAATAATCAGAATAATAGAAGATGGAATACTATCCTATTACTATACCAATCCTAAGAAATATGGTGACCAAAGCAGCTGGAACAGAAATTTCATAATAATCTTTTTGATTTATAAATAGCTTGACTCTCTTAGTATCTACTGTACACAATATTGAGTATATTAAATAAGCTGATCAATAATATCAATTTTAATTCTTTTAAATGAGTTGTGGAGATTAACTGCACTATATAACTTTGTAAAAGTGTCCCTACATATTAACATGTGGCATTGGTGGGTCACAGCATTTTATATTACATAAAACAAGGAAAATGACAGTGCAGAAACTTTTATACTCTATTATGAAAAAGAATAAACCTATGTAAATAAAAACAAAACAACTTTAGCTTAAAAACTGCACTGAAATTTCCAAATCTCTAGGATATTCTTGAAAGCACATTTTTACATGCTAACTTGGCAAAAATGCCGTATATATTGGGGTGTTCTATACAAAACATTTATGCATAGGTGTTTATGGTTTAACAACACTTACATTTTTTAAAAAAATGCTTGTTTTTAAATTTTTAATTTTTTAAAAAAGGTTATTTTTGTATTTTAAATTATGTTGTAGATATGCTTTTTAAAGATAAAGTTTAGTCAATCATCTTTTGATTTCAAGTATCTTCAAGTTCATTTTTCTCAGATACTTGCCTAAATTTATTAAAACTGAAATAATCTACACATGATAGGCACTGTCTCTCTTTCATGAAAAGCAGAATAGAATGTATTGGCAATGGTTAACAATTTATCATATTGCAAAATTTGCCTTGCAGTAAGATGGAAAGGTTGTTTCCATAATGGGAAAGCAATGTGTATTTAGTATTTACAGTGAGGCTGAAGGAAGAAAGGACATTTAGAAAACACGTCCAAACTACACATATTATATCAAATAGTGTATATCTATTTTTACTTAAGGAGATGCTCATTTTTATAGCCACTTATACTGAAGTAAACTCTGTTCAATTACATGTGACTAGCCTCTGTCTAAACATATAAAATAATTCAATAATGAAGCCCTAGCATCTTTTGTACAAATATTTCCCTAAATCTTTTCAACTATTAATTCATCTTATTTGGGCTCCAAAATGATAGTTTGTTTGAATTATTTGCACTGAAGAAATGGAATAATGCCATCAAAAGTGAAAAGTTAGAAATACTGGTGCAAAGCTAAAGCAGACCTGCTTCCTCATCCTCATCCTCCTCTTCCTCATCATCTGAACTTGATGACAAGGGAGTTGCTGAAGAGCTAGCTTGATTATTAACATATCCACCATACTGCATGCCTGTAAAAGTGGAAAGCACAAATACCAGAGTCAAACACAAAGGAAAAGCAAGAAATTGAAAGCACGAATAAAAGCATTAAAGTAACACCAATCCAAGAACAACAAAGGACAATAACACGAAGAGCAAAACAACCTAGTTAACACCAGAAAAGTTCTCTTTACAGAAGTTAACCACCAGTTCCGGAATGCTGTGGTGTTAGTAACAGGCAGTGAAACTTAGTAGAATAGAACACAATTTACCCATCATTAGACATTTTAAGAAGTCAGTTGTTTCTTAATTATCGAGTTACATTGAGAAATCACTGCTCTTGATATAGAAGTATAAAACAGTGTTTCTCAACCTTGACAACTTTTAAGATATGTAGACTTTAACTGCCAGCACTGAATACTGGCTGGGGAATTCTGGGAGTTGAAGTCCACACAACTTAAAAGTTGCCAAGGTTGAGAAACAGTGATGTAACCTCCCACCAGTACTACAAGTTTTATTATTGTTTCTGGCTTATGTTGAATAGTATGGTGACTTTTAAACTATATTGTGCTTTGTTTTATGACTAAAAGCCACTGGGAGGTGATAGTATATCAGTGAAATGAATAACAAATAATAAAGATTAACCAAGCAATGTCAATCCATCAGTACTGGCATAGAGACAAGCAGAATTTGTCTTGGAACTAACTCACTATTAAGGCCCATTTAGTTTCAAACCATACAGTCAAGGACTTTTTGCAAGAGATCCTGGGTAATCCTCAGCATAAAAATCTATTCCACAACTTCTGAAGACTGAAGATTCTTCTGATCTTCCTTTATTTGCCCACCAAATGATACTTTAAATGGTGGTTTTATTTTACATTTATATTTATTTACAAAGAAAAGAGGTGATTTCATTTGAGGTGATTTCTTGACCAACATAACTAAAAAGGTCTTTTTTTGAAAAACTCTTACAATGTACATGAATAGCCATGGATCATTGAACAGATCTGAATAAACTTTAAAGTTACATCAACACAACGAATTCCAATTAAGATTCTAAAAGAAACTGTATTAGGCTAATAACAAAAGGTTAGTGTACAATATGAGCTGATATGGAAAAATCTGTATATATCTGGCCTTACAGATGATCTGGGCTTTTATTTGCAAGCAACAACTTATAGCAATTGAGAGATTGGGAATATAATTTCTACAGAATGCTTGTGACAATATCCATAAAGAAAACTATTAAACAAACAATAATATTAATTCATGCACATCTGTATATGAAACCGGAAGTTAGCAAGGAGGACCCTGAAGAGTAAGTCTGAGAATTTAAGAAAGAAACAAACAATAGCACAAGAATGTACCAAAATCTCCTTCAGAAAGTTTGTTAAATTATTTTTTTTCTGATTGTGAATCAGCAGTATTCAACTATAATTTCCCTAGATAGAATATTTTGCTATAATTAAAAAGCAGTTTTCAATGTGATTATTTTTAAATCATTATATTTTTCTTAATCTCCAAGTGCCCTAATTTTCACATAACATTACATTAGAAATTTACAACTTTCATTATATAGAAACAGTTATTTACTGTATATTCTGATTACTATGTAGGAAAGGAAAGGAAATGGAAATGAAAATTATTTTGATAAATCCTTCTAATTAAAGCAACTAGAATGCATAAAGTGTATCTGACTTTTTATGTGACTCCACTTATACATTTAAAACAGATATAAGTTTGAAACATGTTTCAAGATGTGACCAATATTCAAATTATTTTTTTTCAAATAATGGCTCAGGAATTCTGGGAGTTGAAGTCCACAAGTCATAAAAGAGCCAAGGTTGCCTACCCCTACCCTTGGCTATGTGTTGATTAGGTACCAGCCATTTGTAGTGAAAAATTTAGACAAAATGTAACTACTGAGACATTGCACTAATAGCAAAAGTAAATACTGTCAACTTCATGGTTCTCCCAGTTGTAACATGTGGCTGTGACATGTAGGCCATAAAAAAGCTAAACAAAATTGTTGAGAATAACTTGGACCAGAAGAACAAATCATTCAATACTCCATGATGCAAACCCAGGCTGCTCAATGGAAATAAGACTTAAATATTTTAGATAGGCAAGGAAATGGCAGGTATAAATGAAAAAAAAAAAAAACCCCTAATGTATAGAAATCATTTGAAAGCAATAATAAAAGAGGTCATCCAAAAACAACTTGACAAGATGCTACCATTGACGACACAAGTCAAAGCTTATAAGACTTTTAAAAATAGGTCATCAAAAGACAATCCTGGCAAAAAGAAGTCTGCTAGTCTCAAAAGAGTCAGAAGTGACTGAATAACACAGTGTTTCTCAACCTGGACCGGTTTCTGAGGTGTGGACTTCAACTCCCAGAATTCCCCAGCCAGCCTTGGGGAATTCTGGGAGTTGAAGTCCACACCTCAGAAACCGGTCCACATTGAGAAACACTGGTAACAGAACTGAGAGTTTTAACTAACTTACAATAGCTATTACTAGGCCATCTAACCACTGAAGCGCAGAATCACTTATATGAAAAAAAATCAGATACTGGACTGATATATATGCCCGCAACTTACAGCCAGTCACAATGTGATCTACAGTTTGACATGGGACCTCACAGTCACACTGAGGGGACGATATTGTACCCATTTATACGGACAGTCCTGGCAGACGCCGTATGAGGTGCAAAACCTATTCAGGATTGTCCATTGCTGAGGTGGTAGTTCAAAGCCTGGCACCTTTTTTTGTGAGGTCATGTATATGTCTACCTATGTCTGGGTGTTCAGCGATCCATTTGGATTTCCACTGGCAATTGTTAAAGTGTATTGGGAATATTACTAAATATATTAGTATAAACATGAGATAACGATCAGAATGACTCATGATGACAGCTTTCACCATACAACTTTCTACATCTCTTTTTCAATATATACCTTAAACTCAAAACAAAACACTGAGATTTGGAAGTTCTGCCCATCTGTGGGGCTAGTTGCACTGTAGTAAAAACAGAAGCTAAAATGATTTTCCTGCTATATTTCAACAGAATGCAATCTCAGAATAGCTTCATATGTTTTACCCATGAAAAACAATGGCATTCAGAATAAACCATTTGGGTTGCAAAAATCTGGACAACCACAAGAAAGCAGCAAGAGATGAAGGACACTAATCTTCGGCTTACTGGCTGTAAGTCACTGCAGTCCTGATATAGTAGCTTTAACCCAACCACCTCTTCTTGGCAGCTGTCTCTGAAGTCTTCTCAAACAAATGCACAGAGCACAATAATGAATGAACAACAACAAAGTCAAAAATTCTAAAAGAACCAACCAAACCAAAATAAGTTATCAGCATGTAACCTTGGAATGAAAAAAAGATAATACTCTGACAAGTTTATTGAGGTTAAGTGTATTATGAACTCAGGACATGCTCTTTTTCTCTACTAATTGAGGAACTTAGTTCCTTTGGAGATGATAATACATATACAAAAGATTCCTGATTCTCAAGATCAAGAGGAACCAAGAGTACTCACAAAGTTTAAAGACAACCCAAACCAACAGACCAGCTAAAGTGACATTTATGTACTTACCCAATTCAGTGTGTGCAATTATTGCAATGCATACCTATGCATAAACACAGGCTTTTTACCTCCAACATTCCACTTCCTTTTGTTTTGTAGGCTATGCATATTAACCTATCAACATGAAATCCAACTTCTCATACAAATCTTTAAAAAAAAACCTATAGCTTTTCTATCCTGCTAGGCAATAGCACAAATGAGTAGTTCTTTCTTTCTTTTGTGATATACTACTAGACAATGGCCTATATGCAGCATGTATGTATGCATACACTAAGTCCATTTCACCTCTAAATCAATAAACTGTCTGACCCTGCAGCTCAGAATGTGATCACTGACCACAAGGGCAAGTTCTTGGGCCATAGAACTGTATTCAAGGAAGGGTGGAAAACTACAGAAAGTATCATGGCTAACTATTATTGCAACTCAAATGGTGCAGAGATTTGACAATGGCACACAAAGTTTGTTCTAGTCTGTGCCTTGTTCAGTGGTGTTGCTCAGATGCTGAAAAAGACAGCCAGCTAAACCATGTGGATATCATCTAGTGCAGTGGTTCTCAACCTTTTTAATGCCGCGACCCCCAACCAGTTATAAGTCGAGGACTACTCAACCAGTCGTAAGTTGAGGACTACTCAACTGGTGCAGCACCATTTGCAGAATGGGACTTTTGGCGGGCTCAGCAGGGCAGAGACAACCTGGACAATTCCTTTTGGCTTTTGAAAGCCAATAGAATTAGACTCTATTCAAGAGAGTCTATTCTATTGGCTTTCAAAAGTCAATAGAATAAAAGGGAGTAGCACAGCTAAGGAAAAGGGGGAAAAATGGCGAACTGTGTTGTTCGGCGACCCCCGTGAAATGGTCGTTCGACCCCAAATGGGGTCCCAACCCACAGGTTGAGAACCACTGATCTAGTGCACATCTTCCAGATTATACGAAAGAGAATATGTGCTTCATTCAACAAATGACTGTGTGTGTGTGTGAAAAAACAGACAATACCTATCTTCTCCTAACCAATATACCAATCATACTATTGCAAATTGAGAAGAATCCTCTGCCAAAACTGGGGCACTAGCTGCTGAAGTTTAGACTTGTGTTCTCCATCTGGGACATCCCCACAACCAGGAGCTGTCTCAAGACAGGAGAGAGATCAGTGCAGGATCATCTCCTTCAACACAACTTGGCAAGCAAAAATCTTGTTCAGAATCTAAGTTTCAACCAATGCATGATTCAGTATCAAACTGGACTGTCAAATTCTTTGAGCCCAGAATTTGTGGAGTTCAGCAAAGAGTTTTTCAAACAGAAAATTCTGCCCTTAGTATGGCTATTAGCTGACGTTCAGAAATTGCTTCAGCCACAAATCTTCACGCTTAGGGATTAAACAGATTTATAGCCAAGTGTCTCTTTATGTTCAGTATGGTCACTTACTTGAAGGGAGATGGAGTTTCCTGGGAAGGGATGTTCTGAGGGATCAGATGTTGAGACATGTAAACCTGAATTAGTCAGCAATCTCTTCATCTCTTCACATTTCAACAGAAATCTTGTAGCACTGGTTCATAAGAGTTCCGGTTGTAAACTGGATGTAAGCACCAGTCCAGCATTGAATCTAATGACCCTCATAGCAATTTGTTTCTCTCTAGTAAGATTTTGTCCAATGACATATTCGTTCTCCCTGTGCTATGTACTCCTTGAAATCCTATTGTTTTACTCTCAAATTCAAACATTATATATCACATCTGGCCAAAGCTAAACAGCAATAGGGACAGAACTGATTTCATCTGTTACTGTGGCCCAAACAGAAGAATTAAAAAAAACAAACATTAATAGGAACAAGAACAAAAGATATTTTCCAACTATAGCAATTAAAGGAAAGTAAAATATTCAGAACACTCAACAAACACCTTTTGGCTTCCATTTGAAATAAAACAAATCCATCTGGGTTGATGTCCAAAAACAGACATATTGGGTTTGAGCATGGGCTGTCTGAAAACTTCTGTACTGTTTTGCCCACAACATTTTGTACATAAATGAAAATAAGTTAGTTTTAATTTTTGTAATTAGTTTTTATACTTATAATTGTCAAATGTTTGTATATAGCTATAAGCTGCTCAAAGTCACTTTGAACTGTGAAATGGGCAGCAAATAATTTGATAAATTAATTTGTACACATCATGAGTTATGACAATATTTAAACTAAAGATCACCATTGGGACAACTTGATTCTGACTCTATAATTTCAATTCTAAGAAGTCAAAAGCTGTCCTGCATTAATTACAGGCTCTTTTAATTAAATATGTAATTTTGGACAGTTTACAATAGTATAAATTACGTACATTATTTCAGCATTATAAAAATATGGAAGGTAGTTAAATTAGAACTAAATCTTATAAATATTAAAATTACAGGCCTATACACTCTTTTCAGATTACCCATGCTAACCAATAGCTATTTTATTAAAAAATGATGCATAGAAAAGTCCTATAAATTCCTAACTTACAATTCTGCACAATTTGGAGCACAAAAAATGTTTTTCTTTTAAGCCAATTTCTATACCTTCATGAAGAAAAGAATCTGATGACTGTGTAAGACAAGATGAAGTGATGAGCTTTCCTGTCTTCTCTACAATAGATGTTTTAACTGAAGAAGTTGTAGCTGAAGCCACTCCTTGAATAGGTTTTACTGACTGGATATTCTGATTTACAGAATGTGGTGACCCTGAAAAATCAAACATGGGGAGTATATGTTATAAGGGATTATTTACACTGATTAACAAGTCATTTTCAAAGTGACAGAAGTTATACATTTAAAAACAGATATAGCATGAAATTTCTGAAAATGGCATGCAGATAATGGATTCAAAGGTTTTTTTAAATAAAAGTATGGTCATTTATAATATGTCTATTAATATTGTTTACGATAATTTTGTCTAAGTCTTAAAAGACACAAGAAAAGTAAGCAAAGATGACAAATCCCATATTTACAACATAACTTTATTCTCATGAAAGAGATTGCTGCACCTTGGTCTTAATGACTGAACTCATTCTGATTATACTCAGCATTTAATGCTTGATGCCTGTTACATCACAATAGATGAATATAATGAAGAAATGTAGAATTTTTCAAAAGAGTTGAAACATTTGTGTAGGACTTTTTCTATGAATCTTTGTATTACTAATTTGCTTCATTACACATATTTACTTTCTATTCAGATAGTCCTTGACTTACAACAATTTGTTTTGTGATTGTTCAAAGTTACAATGGAAGTGAAAAAGTGACTTATGATCATTTTTCACACAACCATTGCAGCATCTTCAAGATCAAATTTGAGTCACATGGAAACTGACTAATATTGCAGTGTCCCAGGGTCATGTGATCATCTTTTGTGATCTTTTTTTTTATTGAAAGTTTTATAAATTTTACAAAAAGACAAGAACAATACAAAACAAAAGACAACATATACAAAAAAGAAACTAAACATTACATATATATATATATAAAAAAAAACCCCATCCCCCACCCCTCACAAAAACCCTCCCTTCCCCCCCCTGAGCTTCCCAGAGCAGAATATAGGCTTAATTAAAAATTAAGAAATAAAAATAAAAAATTAAATTAAAAAAATTATATTTATATATATATATATAAAATATCTATATATATATATGAAAATAAAACTTATAAAAAAGCTATGTGATATTTTTGTGTACCCAATCTAAATTGTATAAATTTTATCCATTTGTCCCAAACAGCAAGGAACTTCTCTTGCGTTTGTTGCTTTAAGAAAGCCGAAATTTTTGCCATTTCCGCCAGATAAGCTACTTTAAGAAACCATTCCTGCAACGTAGGCAAAGATTCCTTCTTCCAATATTGTCCTACTAACAGCCTAGCGGCTGTAATCAAATTTAACATCAATACAACCTCCTTTGTATCACAATCTGTAACAATGCCTAACAAAAATAATTGCGGAGTAAATTTTACCCTCCTTCTAAAAATTCTCTGGATATTCCACCATATTTTGATCCAAAATGCTTTTATCTCTCTGCATGACCACCAAATATGATAATAGGAAGCATCCTTATAACCACATCTCCAACATTTGGGTTGCACGTCAGGGTACATAAGAGACATTTTTTGTGGATCAAGGTGCCATCTATAAAACATTTTATAAAAATTCTCCCTAAGGTTCTGTGCTTGTGTAAATTTGACATTTCTCACCCAAATGGTTTCCCAAATGTCCAATGAGACTGGGACACCAAAATTCTGCGCCCATCTAATCATACAATCTTTAATTAATTCCGTTTCTGAGTCCATTTCAACTAATACCCCATAAATTCTCTTGATATGGGTTTGTCTTTGATCCTTGACTTGCTTAATAAGATTTCCATCTTCTCTAAGAAAACCCAATTTACAATCCACCTTCCATTTATCTACTAGTTGCCTATATTGAAACCAAGAATAAATAATATTTTCTTGCGCTAAATCTTCCCGTAATCTTATCTTTTGTGATCTTTTGACAAGCAAAGTCAGTGGGGAAGCAAGATACACTTAACAACAGTGTCACTAACTTAACAACTGCAATGACACACCTAACAACTTTGGCAAACAAGGTCGTAAAATGGGACAAAACTGAAGTAACAGTATCTCACTTAGCAATAGAAATTTTGGGCTCAATTGTCGAGGACTACCTGTACATGTATTTGCTTACAGACACCCAAACAATGAATGGATGTTTGAAATCAAACTTGAAAAACAAATTAGCCTATTGAGGAACATTATTATCAGCAAGAAAATGAAGAATCAGCTTCCAGTTTTAAAAAAAGAAGCATTAAAATGAAAACAGTCTGAGAATAATGCACAAATCAACATTGCCTATTATAGGCAACATATTGCTTATTAAAATCCTATAAACAATAATTTTTATTCTTTTAAAGATATGGGCGATTTAAATAGAGCAAACAATCTTGCATATAAGACAGAACTTATTTTAACAGCACCAAGCAAAGTATTTGATTTATATTATAGTTCAAAAAGAAAAAGCAAGCTGGAGAGAAAAGGAAAAAAAATGAAAATATGAAGCATAGTAAAACATTTAGCTTCCTTAGCTTGCACACTTTATGTACAACAGTCAATTCATTTTAAGCGTATTTGCATTCTCTGTCACATATAATTTCTTTGTGCAATACCTGTACTCATTCTGTTGTTTGCTTCAGGAAGAGATCCTGTAAAGTTGCCATGATTCCCCTGAGCCAAATGGAGCTCTGGAGCACTCCATGATGCAGAAGTGTAGCCCAAAGGAACTCTGGGTTGTTCTATAGGTGGGGCTCTAGTTTGATTAGAATAAGCACCTGCTGCATTCAGATGCCCATGTGCCATCACAGGCTGGGAACTAGGCATCTGCCCATATGGATTATCAGTAGACATGGGAGGATATACAATATTAGGGTATGCAACACTAGACACAGGAGGCATGGGATAATGACTAGAGGAAGCAACAAATCCCTGAGATGGAACAGAAGAGCTGGCAGAATACAAGACGGAATTGTTGTAGGGACAAGTAAATGAAGAATATGACTGTGAAATGCTGGTATGCATCTGGGATGCAGGAAGTATTGTTCCTTGGATAGGTCCTGGTGGTTCTGCATTATGAGGTGCTCTATTGTACAAGTGTTGTGATCCCTGCGAGTTTAACATCTTCGGTGTCACAGAAAAGACATTAGCATTTTGTGCTGGAACAGAGCATTGGGCAGAATAATAATCTGCACCATAATGGTTTCCCAACTGTGAAGGAATTGCTTTACTGGGCACTTGTGAGAAGTTTCCTGAGGGAGCTTTGTAGTTTTGAGGATGTGATCCATATCCAGGGGAGAACTGCATCAGATTATGTAATAGTCCTGAAAGAGAGATTACAGTAATTAAAGGTGCATATTCTTTAAGGGAAGTGTATGAACTCAAATATCAATAGGACATATCAAATGCAAAAAAAAGGAGGAGGAGGAGGAGGAGGAGGAAGACACAAATTAATTTCAGGGTGTTTGTTTTTTCTGCAGAAAGTCTATCAATGTAACCACTAAGAACACTAATTTAGTGGCATATAATCACTCAATTAGTATAAGGAATGGATAATTTTGAAGCATTCTGCATAATTACAAGTTGCAGCCACTAAAACAGTTCATATAATTTTTTTATATCATAAATGAATGGAAAACCACCTCATCTACATTTTATAATTACAGAATTCTTCTGATACAGACACAAGACAGAACATGCTCACTTAACATATTTCGCTCCTTTTCAGTGGGGAGTATATATTTACAGTGATATATACACAAAAATCAAAATTTAAAGATGCTAACAAGCCAGAAATATTTAAATTATAACAATTAGAGGCAACTAATGTTTTAGCGTAAGATTGAATCTTATCTGAAATACTGTGTTTTAGATTCATAGGCATACACAAGATGTATAGATATAAATAACATGGTAAAATGATGGTACTTCATTTTCCTTTAAGGTCTGTGGGACATCTTTTATAATGATCTAGATCACAGGGATAATCTATTCTCCCGGGGTTTCTCGTCCAGTTCAATGTCCCTGTACCTACCCGAGAGAAACAAGTCAGTCGGCCACGAGCAAAATTTTTGTTGCGCAGGCTGTTCGTTTCTCCTAATGATGTCTCCGACCCGTCTTGTCCCGCTTAGCCGCCCTGTCTCGCCGGGCCACAGTGTTTGTTTACAGCTCTTCCTTCCAACACCGCTTCCTGAAGTCGGCGACGATAATGGTTGCGGCCCGGACGGGACTTCCTTATATGCCCTTTTGGCCGACCAGAAGGAAACCGCTACCACTTAATCGTGACCCCGGAAGCTCCTCCTCAGAAAGCCAATAGGCAGCGCCTATTGGTCTAAAATGTCTCCCAGTTTGCGCTGCGAATATGTGGTTTTGTTGGGACTTCCTCTCGACCAAAAGATAAATAGCCCCATGGCTAGTAGGAAAAATATTCGTAATGGTAAGCGGAGAATTGGAGTAATGTTAGTATTTTCATAATGGTTAGTTTAATATTAGTTTATTGACTAAGTTATGGATGGCTTGACTCAATGACAGATAAAAGCCACGGTTAATAAACAGGAATACTGGGTTAATACAATGTTGTTAAGCTGTAGTTTAACTACGCTATAAATGTGAACGTATTGGTTTCTTTGTGTTGTGCTTAGCTCCTAGTGGGTGATTACATGGGCATATAGTTTTCTTGGCAACATTATAGAAGCCTTCACCACTGCTACCTTCTAAAGTTTTTTGTGTGTGCCTGTTTACATGTCTAACTTACGGCGAGGATATTCGCTAATGATCTTCTATACTACCTAGTCCCAGGCTAATCAGGTCTGATTTTGATCCAAGATTGCTAGATGCTGCTACCTAAGTGGTCCTGGTATTTTAGATAAACAATTGATTGAGTTCACACAGCATGCTAAGTCATAATGTACTTTGTTTGCTTAGTATGTTTTATGAACACAGTGTTTTTGGTTACCTACCTACAGCCATAAATCTTCGAATTTAATGTTGAATTCCCTCTATTTGTAAATACTAAAAATAAGGAAAAGATAAGGAAACAATAAGTAATTTCCAACCCCTTCTTTTTATTTCAATCAGTTTACAGCATTTATTAACATAAGCTTTAGAAACTATATAATATAAAATATAAACATTTAATTTGCCTTGCTGTGTTCTATATAGTATATATGGAGGCCATTCTTGATTAAATTTAGAGAAGCTTCTGTATATACTCTGTTAGTTTCATCATTGCTGCATATTTTTCATGTTCCCAATCAACTATTGTCAGTATATCTTTTTTTTACAATGTTGTGTAATACAATTCGATTTTCTGTGAAATCAAGTATTAGATGTTATGTTTTTGTTAAACTATTCTGGCTTAGATATACTATTATAGCATTAAAATTTATAGCAGGCAAAATAGAATTCAGCAATTTGAATAAAAATAGAGTACTTTTAAAAGAGTATTAAAGTATTATTTTAAAATCCCTTTAAAGGGAACTTTAGACCTTTAATAAAACATTCACTTGAAATATTTTAAGCTCTGATTTTACAATGCAGTGTAAGACCCTAAATGCATGAAAAGACAATTAGAACAGCTGCTTTCTTTGTTAATGTGATCTATGGATTTGAGTGGCTTGGCATGGCTGTTGCTGCTGACTGAGTAAAAGGAGAAAAAAAATCAATCCTTAGTTCTGGCTTTGAAGGGCAGCTGCTCTATCAAGAGACCGATGAGCTGACCTGGCTGCTAGCCATGGCTGGTATGGGGAGATTATGTGACAGGTGTCCCATATAGCAAAGTTCACAGGTGTTGGAGACTAGAGCCCTGGAGGGGGGACATCTACCTTTTAAGTTATTGTACAAAGTAAAGTGAAGAGAATGGAGATAAAAGACAGTAATTGGAGTAAACAGAATAGCTGGAAAGAGAGACATTGGACAGAAAAATGAAGTGTGCTGAGCATTTGTTTGTTGAGAAGAACACTCCAGGGGTCTTTCTTGGAAGAAGAAGTAAAGACCCAGTGGTATGAAAGCTCCACACAAGACCCAAGAATGGGAAGGAGGGACTTGGCTGGCTGCAGGTGTCAACTACATCTAAAATCCTGGAGGGAGCAGAGGGAATTGGTTGTCAGTAGAGACACCTTGGTTCCTAGGGAAAATCTGGGCAGAAGACCCTGAGAGAGATTCATCCTCCAATGGAGAAATAATAGATGTTTTGGTTGAGATGAGAATATTTAAACCACATTGAACACATTATGTAAAGTCCAGTCCTTTATTTTTTACATACACACATCAAGCCAGAAACGGGAGGGAGATATAGAGAAAGGAGGAAGCAGAAGAGAGAGAGGTAGGATCAGTGATGGGATTCAACTGATTCGCACCACTTTGGCAGAACCAGTAGCTAACTTTTTTTGCCCAGGCCCAGAATGGACTTCTGGAAGCGGCATCCACACAGAGAACCAATTGTTCACATATTTGAATCCCACCACTGGCTAGGGGTCACTGGGAGGGAGACCTGGGAGGAAACCTGACATCAGAACTTGCTTAACGCTGTTGTAAATACTTAATACAAATAACTAGTAAAAAACATAATGCCCAGTAGCATGTGTTATTGTGTCCTTTGCCACCTTTGCAATAAATATATCACCAATATTTTTTTTTTAAAAAAAGAACCCTCTCACACTATGACATTCAGTAGATCACAGTTTAATCAAATACAGATATGCTGGTTTCCAAGGCAGCTCCTGCAATATTGGTATTTCATAGCTATTATTAGACTTGACCTGTTAGTATGCAAGCAGGTACATTTTGAATCAGGTCTAGTTTCTGAATGGTTCTCAAAGGCAAGTGCCATGTAGAGGCAACTGCAGCAGTTATAAGGTGAGAAAAGCACAAGTGACCATCAATAAAGTCTCTGGTTCCAGTGATAGCTGCAATGGCACACAAGCCAAAATTGGACAAAGGATAACATTTATAGCAGAAGCTATAAATTCAGGAAAAACTGTTGTGCAGCACAGTTTCTGTAATATAGCTTCATTTTGAATTGGAGTCTTGTTAGGAATAAACCTGTACTTGTTTTTTCCTATTTACTTCCTGAAAGGTACCAGAACAGGATTGTTTCATTATCTTCTTTGGCCCAGAATAGACTTTTCTTTTAGTTTTTTTAACACACACACACACACACACACACACACACACACACACACACACACACACACTGAAAATGAGAGTGATTCTTATTTTGCCTTTAAACTGAAAGCTAATAAAACCTTCTAAATGTAGTTTTTCTTTTGTGTGAAACCATCTGTTAGTAAATCCAGATGTGCTGACAATTAACAAACCAGCCTTCAACAATCTATATAAATTTAGCTCAGTTTCTCTTTAATAATATGGTTACATTTGCTGAAACAGTCTGTTCAATTTTTACTCAATTAAAAACATTGTTTGGCTTAAAAATGCATAAATGTATTTGCCAAGCTGAGGTATTTTTAATGCAGTTTGACTCATGCAATGTGAATTCTGTGATGATTGTATTTTCTCTGGCTATTGGTAAATTACAAAAGTATTTCTAGTCAATGCCAATAAATTTATCACTTGCTATACAAAATTTCTGCTCTGTGACATAGCTATTTTCTCCCTTTTGTAATTCATTTTATCTTTCCTTAGAGTTTTCAAAATTATTTGGGTCTTGTTTATTTATGGTTTAAACATAAATACAACATCACATTATTTAGAAATTTAAAAACGTAATTCAGCTTGGCCCCTAATTTAAAACATGATAAAAATTTGTGAAAACACATGGTAATACATTTATAATCATCTCAATCGGAGGGGCTTTTTTTAAAAAAAAAATGAGGGGAATTCATTTGAGCTAAAAGGTTTTTCAGTGGTAGTGAATTTAAGTTTATATTTCTTCCAACACCTTTCTTTATCCAATATCAGTAACATTTTAACATGGTTACACTTCAGATTTGTTGGCAGAAATGAGTGAGATCTCATCACAAAATGCTCATGTATATCTGGATAGATCTTGGACTTCTTTCCTCTTTTTTTAAGCTAAGAGGATTTTGTTTTAATGTAAAACCTATTTGGGGGGGGCTATAGTTTTTAGTTGCAGTATTTCCAGTCTCAAAATACTTGAAATGCTATAATTCAGTGTGAACCTTTTAGAGACCAAGTGCCCAAACTGCACCCAAAACCCACTTATTTATCACCGGGTGCCAGGTGGGCATGGCTCACTGGGTGGGCGTGGCTGTGGTGGTCATGGCAGATTGGTTGGGTGTGGACAAGATGTTGCTCATGGGGAGGGACGCCTGTGGGGGCTGGGCAGGGTTGGGGGAGATCCAGGGGGTTTCTGGCAGGTGGGACATTGGCAGGAGGCTCGTCCTGCTGGGTGAGGCAAGGTGAGGCAGGGCAGGGGTGCCATTGTCACAGGGCAAGGTGAGGCCGGGGTGGCTGCTGCCTGACACCATCGACCCCTGCACACAGAGGCCAGGGAGCGCATGGGTGCTGGGATGCATCTGGCCATGTGGGACCTTGGTGAGTTAGTGGGTGGCTGGTTGAAGAAGGATGGTTGCCATCTTCGGAGCATGGCGCGTGTGCCCACAGAGAGGGCTCTGAGTGCCGCCTCTGGCATGCGTGCCATAGGTTCGCCACCACTTCAATAGGTAGTCATTTAGTGACCAAAGTGACAGCAGCACTGAAAAAAAGTGTCTTATGGTCCTCACATGACCATCACAGTATCCCCATGTCAGGTTATCAAAATTCAGGTGCTTGGCAACCAGCATGTATATACAACATTGCAGATCCTGGTTGCCATTTGTGACCTTCCCAACCAGCACACAATGTCAGTGGAGGAAGCTGGATTCACTTACCTGTGGTAATCAAGGTCATAGGAAATTCTGGTCCTAATTGCCATAAGTCAAGGACTATATTGCTATTATTCAGGAATCACCACGCTAATTTTACAGTGCTCCAAGTACCACAAAAAAGGAGTCAGGTGTTATTCACTGCTGCACCACATAGAACAGGGTATCAAACTGGCGGCCCGCAGGCCAAGTGCATCACACACAGGCCACACCCACCCCAGCTCTGCAAAGGCAAAAAACGTTGTGATACGTCATGATACGTCGTGACGCAATCGAGTCTGACACCCGTGACATAGAGGATCCACTTTCTTGTGTGTTTTTTTTTTCCTTAATTTTGTCAAAGTAATGGCTAAATATTTTCTCAGTGTTGCAAATTTTTGAGAACTTTAGGAATGCTACTATCTTTGCATACAGAAGCCCCACGTGTTCTATAGCCAAGTAAGGGTGATATCCCTGTCTGGAATTCTAAAGCACTATCATTGATCAGGTCTGCTAATCTGAGTTAATGGAATCTGACTTGGTTAAAGCAGTTTGCTGTGAAGTAAGATTTCTTTTTGTTTGTATTTTTTTTTACTCCAAAGATTCATATGCTAGTTTAAAATATAAATTTAAATAAAGATGCTGAGAATATATGAGAAATCAGTTTAATTATCAATCTGCAAGGTAGCTTAAAAATTATGTCCACTAGATGTTGCTGCTTTACATAAAGAAGCTGAGTTATGTCTGGAGAACACAGTTCCATTGCACAATACTAAAGAGAAAAAAATGCAAAGGAACATGGAGTGAGTACAGGTAGTCCTCAGCTTATGACCACAATTGAGCACAAAATTTCTGTTGCTACGTGAGATATTTGTTAAATGAGTTTTTCCCCATTTTATGATATTTCCTGCCAAAGTTGTTAAGTCAATCACTGCAGTTGAAAAGTTAGTAACCTGGTTGTTAAGTGAATCTCGTTTCCCCATTGACTTTGCTTGTCAGAAGGTTGCAAAAGGGGATCACATGCAACGGGCATAAGTATGAAACACTTGGCAAGCGTCTGAATTTTGATTACATGACCATGGGAATGCTGCAAAGGTCGTAACTGTAAAAAACGGTCATAAGTCACTTTTTTCAATACAGTTGTAACTTTGAGTAGTCACTAAATGAACTGTTGTAAGTCGAGGATTACCTGTAATTAAGTTTTTATTTTTATTTTTTTAAAAAAAATCCTATGTTTCATTATACAAATATTGCTGAAAAATGTGATTGCTGTATTTCCTTGGAAAATATAATAAATAATACATTATAGGTATTATTACTATATAGAAATAAATGTCATGAAGCATACAAGCCTCCAACAGAAATAGATTTCCACAATAAACAGGAGTATAAGCCATGATGGAGGGAACCAACTACTTTTTGGGAAACCCAGACATTCTACTTAGCTAACTGATTTATCACTGATCTTTCTCATCGGAATTAGCCTGATCCCATAGATCCTATATATCACGGGTGTCAAACTTGCCGTGTCATGTGATATGTCGTGACTTTTTTTGCATTGCTGGAGCTGGGGTGGGCACGGTCTCTATGATGCAACTGGCCCGCGGGCCGGCAGTTTGACACTCCTGCTATATATAATTATTGCAATAACAGAAACTGCAAGAAAGATACCACAGATAGGTCTCAATTAAGAGAGTGAATGAATCCCGCTAAATGGTCACATTTGAATTTGCATTATTTGAAGTGATATTTCTATGGAAAATGTGCTGTTATAAAAGCAAAATAGCAGTTATTGTATATTTAGACATTCAAGCAGTATATTCAGACATTCTATCATCTCATCCTATTGTAGCATTGCTGTGACCCTACTCATGTTGTTCTATGAGCCTCTTTTTTTTTTACACTTGTACTGTTTTCTTCTGATGGAATATTATTTTTCTCCATTTTCCACACATAAAGATTAGCAGTGTCTAAAACCTTAGTCATACCTGTGCATGCATAAGCTTCAGTTGTACATATTCTAGCCTCAAAATTTTTGATCATATTAAACACAACCTGGCATCAATTTACAATTCTTATTAATTTGAATATTGCAGTATTCAAACTTGCACCAATTGCAACCTACTTACGTTGCAGGGCCAATATGATTAGTTTCATTCTTTAAGATAAATGATATTAATAAAATGGATTTCAACCTGATATAGAGGCAGATAGTAGAATATTTACATGATTCCATTTTGTTTTGAACATACTGTATCTGCAAGACAACTGATAAAGCTACCACTTCAATTGCAGAGGGTAGAAAGAAACTGCACAAAGTTTTGTGTATGGTGCTTTAACATTTAAGGAGTTGGTCTTTCTAACTGCCTGGTAAAATGCCATCTGAAAATAAGAAAAACACAGTTTATGTAGCACTATAAAAATACGGGTGAATGCAGATCCTTTTCTTTAGTTTTCCTTAGTTTTAGCAGACAATTCCTGTCTGTTCATCCATCACAAACTAGAGACAGATGCAGTTTGCTAGGAGATGAGCTCTGGAAAGCTTTGAAAGGAAATATATTTAAGAAGGGATTAGAAGAAGGAAATGAAGGAGGCTTGGCATGTGAGGAGCTCTGATGAAGTATTTCAGTTAGATCCATAAATGACTAGACAGCATACAGAACAGCTTCATCAAAGGAGTTATCAGATACTTGATCTGCAAGTGTCAAACTTGGAAAGTCCCATTGCTGGTTGCATTGACATGCGGATACAGTAGAGCAAATATCTGAAGGAGACTTCTAGATGCCTACATTTTCTGGAAATGCAAAACAGAGGTGGCATTTATTTTGGAAAAGAACACATAATATTTATTTATTTAGGAGATTTACTGTATATGGCCACGCAACTAACTCATGGTGATTTTGGGTTGCTTAGAAAGATAAAACCCCAAATATGCTTTCTCTACCCCCCCCCCCCCAGCATTCAGACAAATCACTTGATGGGTTCTTTATCAGCCTGGGATCCCTAGGCCTGCTGACAAAATCATTTCTCAGGGCCTTTTGAAAGAGAACAGGAGCCAGCCTTATCTTTGCAAGGATGATGTCCAACAAGGAGGCAACCACCACAGAAAAGGCCCTTCTACTTGATCCCACCAGAGGGACTTCCTTGATGGAAGAGGAAGCATGTTTTAATGCTCAAAGAACTGCATGCTCACTTTCCTGTTCCTCT
This sequence comes from Crotalus tigris, assembly GCF_016545835.1. Taxonomy (NCBI): domain Eukaryota; kingdom Metazoa; phylum Chordata; class Lepidosauria; order Squamata; family Viperidae; genus Crotalus; species Crotalus tigris. The sequence continues at coordinate 1,904,566 of NW_024096573.1, forward strand.
GAATAACCCTACATGCCAAAAGAAATGATCAGTGATTTGGAAAACTTTAGATGATCAGACCATTATCCTTATTTCAAGGAAATTAATGAGGTCAAAATGAGACTGCTACATTTAAATATCTCTAGAAATAATTTATAGAAGCTGAAATAAAGATCTGTTAAATGCCTGCCATACCATCAAACAACAACAGGTGGTGGGTACGCTTGGTGGGAATATGGCAAAGTTCAATTTAAATAGTAAACATCAAAAAATAAGTCTGTATCTCATAGAATCTAAATTTAGACCTCATGGAAAACAAAAATGCTCAATGTATGAGGAATGGCAAAAAATACTTTACACTAACTTGGGATTTCTTTTAGTTGGAATGAAGGATTGTGATTTAAAAAACTTCACTGAAAATTTTGCATTTGAAAGAAGACTGATAGTATAAGAGTATAATCAGTTTCTCAGGAGAAGAGATTAATTATTACAAAAAAATTATTACAAAAACTGAAGACTTTGGAGGCAATAATGCACAAATAATTTTACTCAGCCACACTGAATTCAACAACTGAATTTAAGCAGCACACTCAGCCATAATATAGTTCCTTTGATTTTGGCTTGGTGTCTTTACAAATATGCATTGGAAGTGACTAAAGTAGAAGGGCAAAAGTCACAGGCAAGAAAAGGAAAAGAAAATGATTGCGAACAGTTAAAATAATCCAAATATATTTCAATCTAAGTCCAAAAGTATAGACGCTGTGTTACAACTAAATTATGCACTTTTCATCATTTTGGTAACACTGTGGTTAGGAAAGGTCACCTAAGCAAAGCCCTCTCCCATCCAATATTCAGAAAGTCTGAGAATGGACCTATTTAGTACAACTTATTTTTTATCCCACCTTTTATTATTTTTATAAATAACTCAAGGCAGGGAGCATACATAATACTCCTTCATTCTCCTATTTTCTCCACAACAATTTTGACTTGTTGGATCATTGTTTCAGAGATATTTCCTTACCAGATTCCTCAATACCTTCAACAGTGGCAGAGCTTCTAATGTACTGGAAGAATTGTTAGAAATTCAGGGAGGCATTCAGAGATGTATCTACCTTGAAAGTAGCCCATGTTGAACTGTACAAGGCCAGTCAAACCTCAGAAGTTGACTATAAGAAATTTATGGAATTTTGTGTTACGTCATAAAATGCTTTATGTCATAAAATGTTTCGTAAAATTCATGAAATTTCAATTCCACATGAGTCATGGATCTCTTATTTTGGATACATTCTGTAAGTTAGCCCATTTGAGGTATCTTGGTTCAAAATGTTTCACCCTATGATGTACCTGTTAAAGGTTGCCCATTTAAAGATTACAGACATGAGAGTTTTAGTAGCATATAGTCATAGACACATGCAAAAATCATAATTGAAAAAACAGCTTGAATTAAGCTGTGTTTTGGGTATAGTGGGGGGGAGACTCATAACAGATCCTAAAATTGCAATGCAGGTTCAAAACTTCTAAATATTATTATATGTGTAGTAATTTGAAGAACACTTTATATAATGGCTGATGTCCCTCACTATATTATATTAAGCAATAAAAAGAACCGAGCCATTATGACTTGTGTAGAATAGTGTACATCTTAGTGTACTGGGGCATGATGGTTTGTTTAATGTCTTTTTGAAAACTTATGGAGTGCAATTCATGTATTTTTTACTTTTAAAAACAAGCAAATTTTCTCACATCCTCAATAGTAACACCAGTTATACCTCTAATCTTACTGACAACTGCTATGAAAAGCTGTCACTTTAAATATGCAAGGAAGACATCAATAAGGCTGATACATAAAAGTTAGGTTGATGGACAAGATATTTACTTTCTGCATTCTGGCATTGTCAAGCTGATCTTAAGTCCTTTCTTTATTGTTTTCTTATTATTTGTAAACTTGCAAACAAGGCTTCTGTTTTATTTTCTTTGATACACTCTTCCCATCAGCTAAATGTTATTTTCTATAAACTGTTTAGGACACATAAAAAGCACCCACAGTCTATATAATCCAAATTCTAATCCCACAGCAGCCATAAGTAAAACATGAGAGCAATGACTACCTCTGTTTATTCTTCCAACGTATGATATTGATACTAGAACTAATATAAAGCTATTACGACTGGTATCCATGAAGTAATCATTATCTATGTGTTTCCTTCAAAAATGATGTATAACAGTAAATAAGCACATAGATCAACAATTACCAACATGTAAATTATATTATGATGCAATGCATGCTATTGTAATGTAAAGAATGGCAGTAAAATGATTTAAGTAAATCATCTTAAAATAAAATAAAATTAAATAAATTTGTATGGTTTGGGTCATCCTATGGCAGCCCCCCCATCAATACATAGGATATTCCATAAATCAACAGGGTTGACTAGCAATTATTCTTTGTGAAGTGAGAGGGATTTTTGTCATTCCAGGAACTGCTGTAGCTCAGAAGTGGGACACTAAATGAATGATGTTTTTTGCTTTCTCTTGCTAGTCACTTGGCAAGAATATGATGACTCCTGTGTTGCATATGTGTTCTCAGTATTCCAAGGCAGCAGGAGGGACTGAAGAGTAGAAATAGTGCCATCTCATGTTTTGGGATAGCACAAAGGAGCTCTCAACTGGACAAGGAAAAATATTTCTATCAGGCTTCTTAAGCAGAAATGCTGAACCAATCAAGGCAATAAAGAGGTCACCAAATCTTTTGGGTCAATTAGCATACTTTGAATTTTCACAGCATTTCATCAATGGTCATACAAAATTGTTGCCAAGGTGGTGATGGGGTACTATTATAAGGAACCAATTAATCCAAATACAAATTGATACTATTGCTTCCTCCACGTCCTTTCCCTTACTGTGTTGCTTACATTTGTCAGTTTGTGGAGAGAAAAGCAACTCCCAATCTTACAGCAATGAAAATTTTATTTTCTAAGTAAATGGAAGAGGTCCAAATGAGCGCCAAAGGCATTCTTGAAATGAAAACTAAAATTGAAAATGGGGCTGTGAATCATATCAACTTCCCATTTAATTTTTTTTATGATTAAACACAACTCTGTCCTATACTAACACGACCTCAGCTCTTTTCTCTTTCCCCTTCTGCCAATAGTATCCTGCAGGCATATACTAATATTACAAATTGACACTGTGCTAAGAATGCTACACATGCAGAAATAGAAAATGTTATGGCAACTTTTTTCCTGACCAAAGCAAAACAATGGTACTAAATCCACAAAGCAAACCAGCTTTCAAATAGGATTGTGCTACTGGAAAATAATTTTAAACATATTTACTCAAGCATGATTTTGCAGCTTCCAAGACACTTCTCAGAAGTCTGTTTCACAGTCTCAGAGTTTTACAAGGTAAATTTGAGAAATAAAGATCTGCCCAGGCCTCAGATTATATTCCTTTTTAGTTTTATGGAAATATGTCCAGGAGCCAGAATTGCCTGAGCTCTGTCATGTATTTTTGCATGTTAAGTTTATCCTAAGGAATTATAGTATGACATATTTTCTGTTTTAGCAAAAAAAAAAGCAGGTACGCTTGTAAAACATTAAATTGGTGACCTTCCAAGCAGGTAGGTAGATAATTATCTTTTGTGATAAATAATGCTATGTGCTAAGGCAGTGATAGCGAACCTTTTAGAGACCGAGTGGCCAAACTGCAACCCAAAACCCATTTATCACTGGGTGCCAGGTGGGCGTGGTCCACAGGGTGGGCGTGGCTGTGATAGTCATGGCAGATTGGGTGGGTGTGGCCAAGGTGGGTGTGATTACCTTGATGTTGCTCGTGAGGAGGGATGCCTGTGGGGGCTGGGCAGGGTTAGGAGAGATCCAGGGGGTCTCTGGCAGGTGGGGCGGTGGGCAGGAGGCTCGTCCTGTGGGGTGAGGCGAGGCAAGATGAGGCAGGGCGGGGGTGCCGTTGTCACAGGGCAAGGTGAGGCAGGGGCCGGGGCAGCTGCTGCCTGACACCATCGGCCCCTGCACACAAAGGCCAGCGAGCACATGGGTGCTGGGATGCATCCGGCCATGTGGAACCTTGGCGAGTTAGCGGACGGCTGGTTGAAGAGGGACGTTTGCCATCTCCGGGGCATGGCGCGCGTGCCCACAGAAAGGGCTCTGAGTGGCGCCTCTGGCACACGTGCCATAGGTTCGCCACCACTGTACTAGGGCACACGCTAATAAAATCAGCAGATGTGCTAAATATTGAAAGACTTTCTTGTGTTTGTCTTTTATTTTTTTTAGCCAATTCTGGCAGATAAATAATTGCACAAATGTCAGTTGGCTAGCACATTTGGGGCTCATTTCTAGCACAAATCAGATGAGAACTAAAGTCCTTAATGACAAATCTATTCTATAGAAATGAAAGAAACACTGCAATTTCTTCATTCTTCTATTCACATGCTATAAGTGCATCACCCAGAATTAGTAACAAATAGGCAGTTCAGCATACACATAGATTTTAGACATGGAGAGGCTTCACTATTCTTTAAATCTTTCCTTTCCTTTCCTTTTTGAGACAAATTTCAGATAATGATCTTTTTCTATCTTTTCCTATGTACCCAATATTTAGGGATAAATTGTGAACCAGAGGATAGTTTACCAGCTTAGACATTCAGTGACTACAGTGACAAAAGAAATGATGAAATGTGTGTTGCAACATCAGAACACAAGTCCCAACCTTTCACACTTACCTCCGAATGGCTAACACAAATATGTAAGTCATGTATTTTGCATCAGAGTGTTGATGGAAATTTAATCATTTCCTGTGCCTGCATTTGGAACCCAACAGAACAGAAACTTTATTGTGGTCAATGACCAGTCCATAAAACACTTGAATATATACTTGATGTCCCTCTCCAAAGATGTATTTTAGGTAGCTCTCCCATCCCCTATAGACCTGTAGATACTTAAACAAAATTGCTGTTCCTAAGTTAAAGTGCGTCCTAAGCGTGGCATGGTTTAATACATTTCTATCAGTGGGGTTTTAGAGAGGAACCCCAAAGATATTCTGTTCGGTTCTATTCTAGACTCTGCCCATTGGGTGAAACATATTTGCCCATCAAATGTGCTTTGCTATACTATGTATTTTATGCTGAAACTTAATGTGAGCTGCTAATTCCATATCTAATTATCCTGGTCACTCTGATCAGTTCCATTTAAATCTCTTATTGTCAGATTCAAATGACTCATTTCTTTTAAGATGGCCAAATCATGTCACGTATATAAGATATGTAGCTATCTGTTCAATCTGTTCACTTAACTAATCAATATTCGTTGTATATATCCTAGGACTGGTCATTGACTACAATAAAAAATTCTGTACCTATAGCTTTCCACAAGGGAGACAACTGAAAACACATGCACAATGAAATACTCATGGTATGATGCAATGTTGTGATCCTGCATTGTGAGGGAAGCACATAATTGTAGCATTGGAAGAATGATATCGTTCTATACATCGTTTTTACATCATTGTGGTTTTCTACAAATGTTAGGATCTTGAGGGAACTCAAAACACTGGGTTGTAAACTATCGTTTATTACAGGGCTTTTCAACCAGTGATACGGGTACCACCTGTGCTACATTGGCACCTGGCAGGTGGTATGCGACCATCCTAGAAAAGTGGTAGCGGGGGAGGGGAATGAGCTGAACCAATGGCAGCACCGCATAAGCCTGAGCGAGAGATGGCTGGAGCTGCAGGGCTGTCAGGGCTCAGCGGAAGCGCCACGATTAGTGCCACTTTCCAGCTGATCGGTGCTTCTTCAGGGCTGTCAGGGCTCAGTGGAAGCGCCAGGATCAGCGCCAGGCTCCAGCTGGAGCTCGGCGCTGATCCTGGTGCTTCTGCTGAGCCCCGAAGAAGCACTAATCAGCTGGAAAGCAGCACTGATCCTGGCGCTTCTGCTGAGCCCAGAAGAAGCGCCAATTAGCTGGAATGTTGCAGCATCTCCAGGGTCTTGTGATTTACATTCAGATGCTTGGCAACTGATTCATATTTATGACGGTCACATGTCCCAGGATCATGTGAAGTGACTAAAACCTGCTGCAACCACCCAGCAGACGGGGGGAATAAAAACCAAACACCCTCCACCCCACCTCCACTGCCAATCCTCAACAGAAATGCTCACAACTATGAAAACCTCGGACGGGAGGAAGAGCGCCACTGGATGGGCAGGCAGGTGTCTTGCTCAGCTGTGGCTTGGGAGGCACTTTTTTCAGTGCCACTGTAACTTCGAACAGTCACTAAGCAAACTGTTGTAAGTCGAGGACTACCTGTACTTTATCACTTTTTTCCTTTTTTTTTTTTTTTTTGGTCAAGTTTTTGACACCTTGCTAGGCGACTGGTGGTACACGGAAGTTGCCATATCCTAAAAGTGGTACAATGGGTGAAAAGGTTGAAAAGCCCTGCTTTATTACATTTGCAAAATTCAATCAATAGCTTATTCAACAAGCTATGATAAACTAATTTTAGTGCAGTGTGGAAATCCATTTTCTGTGTAATAATATTGACTTGAATAAGTAAATGAGTACACATTTTATAGGGATTTATTGTACTGACTTTCATACAATATTTTTACAAGGTTATTAAAGATAATGTAAGGTCTGAATGCCTGATATACACTATAAATATTGTTATTTGGTAAACTTGTTTTTAACTTCATTTGCTTCTTCTATACAAAACAAAAACATTCAAAAATCAATTAAAAAGTAAACAAATTACTTGCATTTATATTTAAAAAACTAATTCTAAATTTATGGATTTCCTCACTAAAAGCCACTTCCAGAAAAAAAATTATTCCCTGCCTGAAGACATTAATGGTGCATTACAGAAGATCTACAAAATGAGGCTTTTAATGGAAACAAAATGAAACCCATATACCATTAGTGCTGCAATTGCTGTATTTTATAGAAAATGTGCTACTGCCTAAGTGAACTATTTACTATGTCATGTAGAAGAAATCTCTAATTTTGTATTTCCATCCCCAATTTGAAAAAAATCAACAGGCTGACAGGGATAGAAAGAGTAAGAATTGTTAGCAAACTGAATGCTTTATTATGATTTGTGACTAGAAATTATAGAAGAATATTTAGCATGCAGTCTCAAGTGCCAAGCATATGGTAGGACAAGCCTTTTTTTAGTAAAAAAAAAAGATGCAGTAACTACATTCATAAAATGGAAAAGATGTTTCCATCAGAGGTATGAGGAAGTTGCTAGCAACCAAATTATCTTCCATTTTAAAATATGTGGCATATTACAGTATGTGACACAAATGAAATCTAACAAGTTGGACCCAAGTGTAGGTCACATGTACAAAGCACACCAATCAGTTTCAGACAGACCTGGTACATAATCTGGGCATTCTTCTGGACTCACAACTCCTACATGAGGAGCAGGTGGCAGCTGTGGCCAGGGGGGCCTTTGCATAATTATAGCTTGTGCATAGATTATGCTCTTTCCTGGACCAACAAGCCCTGTTCAAAGTCACCCACACTCCACTCACCTTCCGCCTTGCATTATACATGGGCCTGCCCTTGAAAAGTATCCCAAAGCTTCAATTGGTTCAAAATGTAGGGGCCAATATGGTTTGGTGCAAGTCTAGATTAGCACATGTCATCCGTCTTGCAGGAACTCCATTGGTTGCCAGTTTGCTTATGGATGTTGCTTATGGAGGTTCTGTTATCATTTTTAAAGCCTACATGGCTCGGGTCCTGATTATTTGAAGGATCATCTTTTTCCAATTATATATGGACCCTTTCTATTAAGTGGGATCAGGAAGAAGAGCCTTCCCCATAGTGGCTCCTTCTCTGTGGAACATCATCCCATTGGCCCCACTTTGATATTCTTTCAAAAGGCCCTTAAGACATGGTTTTGAGTGGGCCTAAGTGATATGGAGCCCATCAGGTGATTTGTTTGATTGTTGTTACCAGGGAGGAGTGGGTTTATTGGATTTTGTATTTGGCGGTTTTACTTCTGTAAGACACTTGGAGACACTGTGAATGAGTTGGACGGCTATATAAATTTAGCAGGATCCAATCTGGGTGGGTCACCGGGATCAGAGGTTTAGTCTTACAAACTTTCGGACTCATGTTGGAATCCATCCTCAGGGAACTTCTCTCACACAAGTTTGTGTACTTTGGACTATTCTATGCATAGTATTTGACCGACTCAGATTGGATCCCTCAACATTATCCTGGGACATATACTGTATATTTGCCTTCATTAGCATATAAATTTAATGCAAATAATACATAAATGTGATTTGGCTTCTATCATCTTCAAGCATTCTAAGAAATATCTGGGATTTACACATGCTGACTTTTTTTGACATCACCTTGCACTGCTTTTTCTGTCCTGCCAAACACAAGGATATATGGAAGTGCATGACATGTCCATTCGTTCATACACTAGTACACTGTAATATGCTTCACACAGTCACAAATCCTGCTTTATCAGCATCCATGGTTGCATCCAACCATTCCACTTTTGTCTATAAACACTTGGTATAACTTGGGACAAGAAGTAATACAGGTAGTCCTCACTTACTACTGCAATTGGAAATATAGTAAGCAGATAATTATCTTGCTTCATTAAATTTTAACGGAAACTAAAAGAAATATATCCAGTCTTAATCCAACACATAACATACAGAATAAAACTATTACCATGATTTTCTCTTAAAGCAATAGTCAACAAAGGAATGGTAACATTTATAATGGTCCAAGACCATCAGGGGATGCCTTAAGAGTAAATAAAGGCAACAAGAAAAAAAAAGATTAGGTATCTTCATAGTGAGGTCTCTGTATGTATGTAAAATATATATACAAAGAAGGAGGCAAAGAATTAGATGCAGTCTAGAGACATATTGAATACAGTACCACTATACTATTTGTTGTGAAACAGCAGGCTTCTGATGTTCTATTAGTAAATTTATAAATAAAAACCATGTGCTATCTCACATCCAGAATGGCCTTTGTCCTAGACAGCTCACACAATATAGTTTCCAACATGTTTCCTTCTAATGGAAACCAAGCCATTGCAATTTTGCCTTTGGAATTTATCCTTTTACAAAAGTAACAAGTATGTATGTGCTAGGGGTAACTGACATAATATTTCAAAGGTTTCCAATACTTCGGGAAAAACATTTATTATTAAGCCATTCTGCAAGCTCTGTTAGATATATATATTTTTAAAATAAAAAGATTTAAGTAAAATAAGTTATTAAAGCTTAGCCTCAAAATCAAGGCGATATTAATATTCAATGTCATATGTAATATCTTTATATTCTGTGATGGTTACATTTCTGTGGAGTCTTTGGTGCTCGCTAAGTATGATGGTTTGAAATGAAGATTTTCATATCTAAGTAGGTAACATCTTCAGTGCTAGTGAGTGTGGAGTTTGTTCCTTTATGTACAGTAGTGTTAGTGCTGGCGGGAATCTGGGTAGTTCGGCTTAATTGTTTGTCTAGTGTTAAACTGTATTTATCTGCTGGATAAACAGATCTGCTTATCTAGACTGCTGGAGAGAATGCTTTCTCGGGTTTTGTTTTGTTTTTTAGATTTTTTTAATTGTATCTTGAATGGACTTTCAGTTACATTTATAGCCTTGCTAAATTTACATTTCACTTGGATAGTAACATTTCTAGCCTTGTTATCTAATGTGAATATAGCTTGTTCTTGCAGATCATAAAATATTTTTTCTGTCCTTTGCTAAGTGCTTAGTACATACCCTGTTTCCCCATTTCTGAGTTATCATGAATATTTTCATTTAACCAAATTTCATTCTGGTGCTCACACAGTAGGATATTTGTCTTCTGCCACCAGGGTAGTGAAAATAATTACTGGTGAAGGTGATGCTTCAGTCGTGGCCTAATCTTGTGACATGAATTTCATTTTAATTTTGCAGCAAAGTACAAAACAAAAAAAGTTAACATGCATGGATGGTGCAGTGCATGCCTGAATGTCTGTCTTTGCTAAGATTTTAGAGTTTGCTTTTCAAAGTTGTCCAGAAAGTGTACTCAACAATAGTATCTCTGTATGCTTTCTAATCTGTTTTCCTTCCATCTAACTAAAGAGAAACAGAAGCTATAGAAGGGATTACTGCATGCCGGGACACTGAATCATCATGTAATTAGAATATCTCCTCTTTTCTTTATCAGACTGAAAGGAACACATATTAAGTTTTCAAAAGAGAAAAAAAAATCCTCAAAATTGTGCTATAGCACTGTCTATGATGATGGTGAATCTTGACATCAAAATTGTTTCTCCTTTTCATTCTTTTTGTTTCTTTTGCATGCAATAGAAGGCTTGGTGCTGGTGTTATGTCGTTTCTAGTCCACCCAGTGCGTACATACCTTCCTTTATCAATGCAGGCATCACTAGGAACAATTGTTTATTGTTTAGTAAACGGTTGATGCTTCGCTTTTTATCCTCTAGAATTCCTCTCTTAGTCCCTACAATTGATCCAGATGTTCCCTTTGGTTCTCCTCAGGGATCTTTGCTGTGTTAATGAATGCATTAGTGTTTACATGTCTAGAATATATTTCTAATTTCTGTTCAGAATATGTTTCTAGCTTGCAGACAATCTACAGTTCACTTGTGCACTCATACTTTGGAGAGCTTCAGTTCCCTCTCCTCTAAATATACCCTTGGCCAATAGTGTAATTGCAGACACTTCCACCTCTCAAATTGTTTTATGTCCCACATCACTTTTTTAGAGAGTGTAGAGTGATTAATGTAAGTGTGAAATCTTTTTTAATATCCTTTCTTGAAAACCTTAATAGGTGTAGGGTTTCAACACTGAATTGTCTGTAATTCAAACTGAGTAGTAACTTGTTATAGCAAGTATGTAATAAATAATGGATTTTATTGGGACTGACATTCTGAGCAAGACAGATTTTGTGCTGTAGAAGCAAGGCACCTTTTTTGTTGAAAAAGGCATATTTGAGCTTTTAAACTTAGTAAATTAGATGATGTTTCTTTAACCAAAAACACACTTTTTTTTTTTTTTTTGCTATTGATGCCAGAATTAGAAACGAGTGCAGTTTAGCTATTCTGCTGTGAATTTAAGATGGAAAAAAAAAGTTACACGTGATAACAAAATTCCATGGTACATGGATGTCTCTGTTGTTAGGCCGGGATCTCAGGGTACTTATTTATTTTAAGCAGAACACTTCAGTCTCAGAACAGAAAGAAAGCAGAGTTTTCTTAATGAAGCTGTTAGAGTTTACTGACCCCAAATGTGCATATATTCACGCATATTCTTGGCAAATGATAAGTTGAAAGGGAAACAAATCTTGGCATTCACAGGCCAAGCTACATTCATACTTACGTTCATGGTGTGCATATGACTTAATAAGGATCTGGAAATCTCTTTTGAGATTCAGGGGAGAAACCACATACATGCGTATTCTCAAGATCTTGAAAACCTATCCATTGTCAGACACTTAGCTCAGAAGGGTTGGTGCAGATGTTATTTCTTATGTGTCAAACCAGAGCAAGTGTCAGTGCATTAAAGATGAAAGAAGGTGCTGTATGAGAAGGAAAGCCTAAGGAAGTGAAAGTTGCTGACTGCCTAAAAAGATGATCCATTACTAGCTTATGTGGGGAAAGGAACAGAACAAATTTATCCTAGCTCTTAGACATGTGAAGCAAAGGTTAGGGCAAAGACAGGTATCCATTTGGATGCCTTCCTCAAAATTCCCAGAACTCTTCACCAGCCTTCTGGCATGCTGGTGGTATATCCATTTTTCTGCTCCTTCTAAATAAGCGTGAGTATGTTGTTCTGATTGTGATTGAGATCGTGGATGGGGAAGCTTAAACTTTTCTCTCAAATTGTTTGTGTGGAAGATCATACACATGTGTCTTGTGTAGGCCCAGAAATGAAAGGGGAAAAAAGTAATTAACATTGAAGAAGTAAAAGAAAAATATGCCATACCTGAGAAAGAAATGTGTGGGTATTTTTTTCTATGCAAGATATAAAAGGGGGAGGATTTCTCAAACAGTATACAAGAATTTCAGCCTGGATTAAGAGAGTAGTGCTAAAGCAAGCAAGGGAGGGGGAGCTGAATAGTATTCATTTTATATGTCATACAGTTTATCCCTTGATTATCTCAGCGTTATGACAGGCAAGTGCTGCTGTAGTCAAGGTATGTGGTGAATCAGGTGCCGCAGACACAAAAAGGCAGTTGCATCTGCTAATATTTCTTGCTTCTGTTTGATGATTTATGGTGATGTTTCTCATCAAGGTTTTCTCTTTGATTCAGAGAACACAAATGGCTGGTTAATCTTCAGTTTGTTGAAAAAAACAACCACCACCCTCTAATGTTTTGTCTGATGGCTTTCTCAGAATTAATGGGGGGCCGCCAGTGTCTTTCCACAGCTGTTGTCTTGTTTACAAATTGTAACTCAGAAGAACATTCCCATTGTAAGACATATGGAGCATGTATGTTAGACTAACATTCTACAATGCCTTGTTACAACTTAATTTTATGACTGTACGTTTTGAGTCCCTTTTCAGAAAGAGGCTGACAAGAGAAACAGGTGTGTCACGGATTCCACATGGTGACAAGTTTCCCAATTCATCCACATTCTTAAAACCACAAAGCAAAGAAGCAGCTGGTGGTTCGTGAGCCTCTGGGATTCTATTGGGATTTTTTTACATCAGAAAGAATGAGCTAGTCTTCACCGCCTGTGACCACCACCAGACACAGTTCTGTAGAGTTGGGACTTGTGTTTGATCTTGTCAGGTGGACCATCTATAAACTAGCACTCTGGCTTAACTCTAGACACAGTCTCTGGGTGTGGGGGGACTGGGGAGGTATTGAATAATCCCAGCTCCTGTTAAGATCAAAGCCATTTGAAAGTGATGACTAAGTTTGAAGATAGAGGCCTCAATGTTACCAGGGAAAATATAATGTAAAAAGAGCAGCAGATCACAGACTAAGTTCTTTTATGACGGCAGTTTTATCACAATTGTTTTCCATGTAAAATTTATGTTGCTTCATTTGAGGAAGAAAAAGAATGTAAAGGGCAGGAGTTGATTGGAGAGCAATGGGTGTCTTCTAAAGTAGGTGAATAAGGACCCAAAAACCCAAAGATCTGAGGTGGTCCAAGACAGGGCTGGTATTCAGATTTTGCAGCAAATATATAGAAAGAAGAATATGGTTACATTGGATATCCTTAGTTGTATTTAGCCAATAGAAGGATAATAATATATTTTTACTCCATCTCTCACAATGCTAGATTTCCCGATCATTTATTGAAAATAAATGCGTTGTATTCAGCGGTGATAAACGGACATACCAATTGACATAGTGTACAGTTAAAACTATGCAATTTGCTGCCCTTATATGTGATAATGGCTACCAGTTTAGACTGGGGGATTTCATGGAGGCAAATGGCTGTTTAGAGTTGATGGATTCTTTATTGCCTCCTGAATTATAGAAAACTTAACTTAAATACCAACTGCTATGGAGCAACTATGGAAAAAGGTTATCAACCTTCTACCAATATCTGTGGACTTCCCAAATGGATATGTTTGGCTACTCCTTGGACTTTGGATAGATCCAGGAGAGCTGTTTTTAAGGTTTTGTTGTTGTTGTTGTTGTTGTTGTTTTCTTATTTATACTCTAAATGCTATGGTAAAAAATCTGGTAGTTCTTAAATAGTCTATGTTTTAATTATAAATTAACATGAATTTTTCCTGATGAGGACAATCTGGATAGTTCATTTCCAGTAGGTCTATACATATCACAGATCAACACAAAAATTTTAATGAACTTTAAAAAGTGATATGGCCATTGCAAGACATGAACAGAAAAGAAGACTTCAGGAGTTTGATGCCACTCTAAATACACCTCAGGTTTTTAAACAAATAGAAAGTGAGAAGGAAACTTACAGCCAACTTATAAAATTAGTAAAATCCCAGCTACTTCTTGAATTTGATCTTCAAATTGCCAATATGGTTCTAATTTTAAAAATGGAAAAACAACTTGCCATATTGGAATTGTGTGCCAAAGAAATATACTACAGAAATTAAATTTATCCTCATTTTCAAAATTCTTAGTAGGGATTTAGCGAATTAGATTCAGCTTGACACTGAAATCAAATAATGAACTTTGGCCCATTAAACTTAGTAGACAACCCACAATCTGATGAGTCATCCAATATCTCAAGGGCTACCACAAAGAAGAGGGAGTCAAGCTATTTTCCAAAGCGCCTGAAGGCAGGACAAGAAGCAACGTGTGGAAACTAACCAAAGAGAGAAGCAACCTAGAACTAAGGAGAAACTTCCTGACAGTTAGAACAATTAACCAGTGGAACAACCTGCCTCCAGAAGCGATGAATGCTCCAACACTGAAAGTTTTTAAGAAGAAACTGGACAGCCATTTGTCCAAAATGGTATAGGGTTTCCTGCTTGAGCAGGGGGTTGGACTAGATGACCTCCAAGATCCCTTTCAACTTTATCATCATCATCTTCTTCTTCTTCTTCTTCTTCTTCTTCTTCTTCTTCTTCTTCTTCTTCTTCTTCTTCTTCTTCTTCTTCTTCTTCTTATTATTATTATTATTATTATTATTATTATTATTATTATTATTATTATTATTATTATTATTATTATTATGGATCATCGCACAGTCAGCCAGATGTTCAGACTGGATTTGGCATTTTGTCTACCTATCGAGTCCTTACCCAGGACCTGGGATAGGCAGATGTGGATGTTTGATGGTATTACAGATATCGTCGCAGGATGGAAGCAGTTCCTAATAAGGCCGCCTTTTGCAATTGACTAATAGCGAATTTGTCAATGCCAATTGTGTTCAAGTGGTGCTCCAGTTGTTTTGGGATTGCACCCAAGGAGCCTATGACTATTGGTACTACCCTTGCTTGCTTTTGCCACAGTCTTTCTATTTCTATTTGTAGGTCTTTGTATTTTGTTATCTTCTCCAGTTCTTTCTCTTCTATTCTGCTATCTCCAGGCACTGCCACGTCCACTATCCAGACTTTTTTGTCTTTCTTATCGACAATTGTTAAGTCTGGGGTGTTATGTTGCAGGTGCTTGTCTGTTTGAATTCTGAAGTCCCAGAGCAGTTTAATTTTATCATTTTCTATGACTTTCTCTATTTTATGATCCCACCAGTTTTTGCTTACAGGCAAATGATATTTTTTGCAGATCTTCCAATGCACCATTGTTGCTACTTTGTCATGCCGCTGCTTGTAATCAGTTGTGCAATCTTCTTGCAACAGCTTACCAAGTGGTCCACTGTTTCTTCAGCTTCTTTGCATAGGCGGCACTTACTGTCTGTTGCTGTCTTCTCAATTTTGACTTTATATGCATTTGTCCTTAAGGCTTGGTCTTGTGCAGCCAGAATTAGTCCCTCGGTCTCTTTCTTCAATTTTCCTGCTCTTAGCCATTGCCAGGTTTTATTATTATCTGCTTTCCCAGCTATTTTTTTCATGTATTGGCCATGTAGTGCTTTGTCTTCCCATGCCTCTATTCTGTTCTTCATTTGGTCTTTCTTGTAGGCCAGTTTGGTCTCTCCAGTAGTTAGTAAGCCTTCCTGATATACTAATTTCAGTGCATCTTCATCATTGTTCTTCAGATATTCTTCCAAAGCCATTTTTTCTTCTTCAACCATCTGATGTACTTGTAGCATTCCACGCCCACCTATTTGCCTTGGTAGATAAAGTCTATCAATGTCACTGCGTGGATGAAGGGCATGATTCATTGTCATTATTTTTCTGGTCTGCCTATCCATTGCTTTTAGTTCTGCTTGAGTCCAGTCCACTATTCCAGCTGTGTACCTAATGACTGGGATTGCCCAGGTGTTGATTGCCTTTATGGTATTTCCTCCATTGAGTTTGGATTTAAGATCTTCTTCACTCTCTTGATGTATTCACCTCTAATCTTTTTCTTGACTTCAGTGTGCTTGATGTTGTCAGCTTGAAGGATACCCAAGTATTTGTAGTACTCTTCCTCATCCAGACTCTTAATGTTATTTTCGTGGGGCATCTTGATTCCTTCAGTTTTCACTATTTTTCCTTGTTTGATAGTAAGTGTGGCACATTTGTCCAAGCCAAACTCCATTACAATATCTTGGCTATATATACGGACAGTGTTGAGCAGCGATTCTATTTCAGATGATGTTTTTCCATACAGCTTCAGATCATCCATGTAAAGGAGGTGGGATAGTCTGGCAGATGTTTTTGATGTTTGATAGCCATGTCCTGAGTTATTCAGTATTGTTGACAGAGGAAACAGTGCAATAACAAATAGTAATGGTGATAATGAATCTCCTTGAAATATTCCTCTCTTGATATTAACCTCTCCCAGCTCTCACCATTGATCTGCAACTGTGTCTTCCATTGTGCCATCGATCTTTGCACAAATTTTCTGATGTTTCTACTGACTCCTGTTATTTCTAGGCACTTTATTATCCAATCATGTGGCAGAGAGTCAAATGCCTTTTTGTAGTCAATCCATGCCACATTCAGGTTGGTCTTCCTTCTCTTGCAGTTTTCCAAGATCATTTTGTCTATTAGGAGTTGATCTTTTGTTCCTCTGCTATTGGGGCGGTTTCCTTTCTGCTCAGGTGGAAAGAGATTGTTTTCAACTAGATGCTGT
Source organism: Crotalus tigris (assembly GCF_016545835.1). Taxonomy (NCBI): domain Eukaryota; kingdom Metazoa; phylum Chordata; class Lepidosauria; order Squamata; family Viperidae; genus Crotalus; species Crotalus tigris. The sequence goes on from NW_024096573.1 coordinate 1,921,208, forward strand.
TGTACTGCATCAGCTACCACACCAGTTAGTAATTTGAAAGTTGTTGGTAAGCAGGTAATTGGCCTGTAGTTACCTGGTGTTGCCCCTTTTGCTGGATTTTTCATTATTAGGTAGGTTTTCCCAGTTGTTAGCCACTTTTCAATTTCTCCTCCTTGTAGTATATTGTTGAACTGCTTGGCAATGAGTGGGTGTATAACAGTTAGATGTTTCAACCAAAACCCATGCAGTTCATCTTCACCTGGTGCTGACCAATTTTTGATTTTCTTTGCTCTTTTTTCTACCATTTTTGTTGTTATTACTAGTTCTTTCATTTCAACTTCTGTTTTATTTGCATCCACCTCTTTTAACCAAGCCGCATCCTTGTTGTATTTCTTTGGGTTATCCCATATCTGCTTCCAGAACTGCACTGTTTCTTCCTTGTCAGGTACTGACTGATTCCTTGCAGTTTCTCCATTGATGGATTGGTAGAAACGTTTCTGATTGGATTGAAATTGGAGGTTCTGCCTATAGTTTGCAATTCGAGCTTCATATCTACTGATTTTCCTGGCTATAGCTGTTATTTGTTGCTTTATTATTTCCAGTGCTTCCTTGATCTTCCTTGTTTCTAAGTGGTATTTCTTGATTAGGTATTCTTTGGTCTTCTTGTTCTTCAGCTTCTTTTCTTTCATCTGTTCTAGCTTGCTTGCATGTGATCTTAACTTGCTGATCTTATTTTCTAGTCTAACCTTCCATTTTTCTGGTGCACTGTTTGTTTGTTTTTCTTCTTTGTTGATTTTGCATCCCAGGTATTCTGTTATAACTGCAGCTGTGCTGTACATTAGTTGGTTTGTTTCTTGCAGTGAATTGGTGCTTATACTTGCTATTGCAGTATTTGCATCTTTTAATGCTTGTGCTAGCTGTTTCTTTGGAACAAGCTTCAATGCAGGTAGCCTTATTCTGTTGTTTTTGTGCTGTTCTAGATGCTCAGTTATTCTTTGTTTCAATTCTTTTATTTCTTTAGTTAGAGGGTTTTGTTCTTCCTGAGGAAGAGGTGCCTGGTTTCCAAATGAGAACAGTTGTATATCTCTGCTGGATTCCTTCACTGCCAACTCCCCCTGGTTTGCCTCTACATTCTGAATTACTTCTGGCAAGGCTTTGATTTCTTTGCCTTGGGTAAACCTTTGCAGTTTGTCCAATTCTGTTTCTGTGAATACTTTATTTCGTGTTATAAATCGGCGTTGATCTGCTAGTCTCTTTTCTGTTATTTCTGATTCTGGATGTTGTTCTTTCCAGAACTGGTGCATTCGTTTTAGATATCCTCTTCTTGTTGGACTTGATCTGTAGTAACAGATCATTATTTCTTTGTTTTCAATCACTGTGTATCTGCGACGGGTAAACACCTTTTCTTCCAGTAGTTCTGCAGCTGCTGGCCCTGGTTGCTCAGCCAACAGTCCTGAGTCCTGTAACCCATTTTTCACCAGATATCCAGGAACTCCAATATCTAGCGTGGACCTTGTTAACCCGGTCCGAGCCGGTATGGCATTCTGAAATTTACGTCTCACCATATTTTTTATGGGAGAGACACTCTTTGTCTGACTCCTCTGATGAGACCTGTCCAGTATGGTTGAACCTCTGGCATAGCTCTCATCTTCCTCAGAGTACACAAGCCCCACAACCACGTCAAGGTAGTGCCTCACTGGGGGATTATTATTATTATTATTTCCTTAACAGATTCCTCAATGCCTTCCATAATGGCAGAGCTCCTAATGTACTACCTTCACTGGAAAAGTTCTTAAAATTTCAGAGACCTTCAGAGATATATTTGCCTTGAAAATAGGCCATATTGAAATTGTATAGCACAGTCAAACATCAGGAAGTATTTTATAATATTTTGTATTATTCATAAAATGTTTTACAAAATTTGCCAAATTTCAATCTACAGATATCATGGCTCCAGATTTTGGACACATTCTGTAAGTTAATCTTTTTGAGGTAACTTAGTTCAAACGTTGCTGTAATGTTATGATGTACTGTTATGCCCAGTTAAAGGTTACACAAAGAGAAGAGGAGAGTTTTAGTATTATGTAGATAATATTGGTTTTCTGAGGAATCAGAGTATTGAAGGCACAAAAATAAGGATGGGAGGCTGACTACAAGAGACACAGACTTTAAATTACAGCAAGCAATAGAAATTGTTCGCATAAAGTACCCTATAATGTCACACAACCAGTGATGTGAAAAAGTTTATCAGAAAGTGCAATGTATTTCTGTAAATCCTATGATTCCTGTCTTTCAATAGAAATAGTAGGTTATGGATGGATATACCTTTTTTGTTATTCAGATATATTAGATATAGCTGCATGAATGTATATATACAAAAAGTGCTTCCTAATGGAGTAGAAAAATCAAACTTTGATTAATTTCAACAAGGATGAATTACCATTTTTAAATCTTGGATCATATATGTGACTAGCATTCAAAGCTGGCTATAGAAGAGCAAAATATTCATCAGTACTATAGGTGATATTATACATTTCCCACTCATTAAACAACCGGTTATTGGCTGATTAGCCTGGGACGAGGTAGGATTATCTACGGAAAAAATAATATTCTTTTCTCTCCTCTCCAGTCATCTGCCAGGCTAATAGAAGACCTCCAAAGTCCCATCCAACTCTGTTATTCTATTAGTGATTTAAGCCATGATTTACTGACCACATGGTCCAAAAATTCAGTAGTATTAGAGCTCACAACAAACAAACCCATTGCATTTTGAATATTGAATAATTAACCTGATTACCTCATTATTTTTCTTGGCTATGCCAAGTTTCTTGCTGCTGAGTTTCCATATAAACATACCAAGAATTAATATTTGCAAGGAACCCTTGAGTTATGATCCTAAAACATGCTTAGAAACAGGTCAAGCTGTTCCAGCAAAATTACCTAGCTATAATAAATAATCACGAAATTAAAAAATACTCTTTAACAGGAAAATCCCTCCAGTATTATACATGGAGATAGATGATAGGTGATAAGGGATAGGTGATAGACAAACAGACAGACAGACAGATATTAAAGAGAGAAAGAAAGTAACAACAGGATGGCAATCAAAATATCAGTATTTAAAATAATACTTTAAATGGAATAGGTGTGGAATAGAAAATTACCTGGGAGTGAACACTGAAATAGTATTTAATAAAAATATTAGAGAGTTGTAGAAGCAGAAAGGGTTAGCTGGTGGTAGGCTTCCTTCCTATCAGTTTGCAGCCTAATTGGGAAAATTAAGGTGACAGTAATAGTAATCTCTCCAGCATAAATATTTTGCTTTTCAGTGGTTAGCTGCTAGTAAAATATTAATTCTAGATGAAAATTCTGACTTGAAAATTCTGACATGCTTGGGAGAAGAGAGGCAGTTCTCTCCTACCAGCGCTGTGTGATACTGCAGGGACAACTTGAGGTGGGAAATGGAATGGCTGTCATCTCTAGTGATGCTCTTTCGTTGTCCAAATACTTCACATGGCAGTTTGCCAATATTTAGTGCACACTGTTGCATTTGGGAGGCTACTACTGTAATATCCACTATGCTGCATAGTAGTCTTCCTCTCTGAGCTAGCCAAAGTCATTTCAGGCATTAGATTACTTAGATTCCTTGTTTTCTCAGTGTTCATGCTGGGATTTTTCCATCAAGAGTGGCTCTGGATTTGGAGCTTCCCATGATGTCCATAGGCCTGTCACTACTAGCATCTGTCTCTGTGGATATAATGAAGCACATGTTTTATTTGGTTTTCTGTCCAGGTGGGTAGTAATCTCACAATGAAAGAAGCCTTGGTAACTCCACTGTCATGGCAGATCACTCCCTTGTTAGATTTAGACTGACAGTCAGTATAAACCTTTTCAGAGCTGGAGGACAGGCTAAAATGATCTGATGGAATCACCTGATAGATCTAGATTGTTTCTTGAGTGCATTTAGCTAATTTCCCAGTTTGCTGGAGATACATGGCTTTCAGTGGACATCATTTCTCCAGAATGTCTCTTTTTCTTTTATAGAGATAGATCACTCCCTTGATTTTTTTTTTAGCGTTCAGAGTATTAAAGTCCATGGAATATCAATAGGAACAGATGTGAAGGAAATCTGGGGCATATAATATCTATTATTGAGTAAAGCTCACTCCAACCAAGGCAGAAAAATATGCCTGCTTCTCAGGGTCCAGTGAATCTGTATAAAATGGGCTGGTGCTACTTTTTGCATTGCCCTTTAAATAAAATTACAATAAATATGTTAGAGTTATTTGATTTATATTCCACATTTCTGTTTTGATGAGTACTCAAGGCGGCTGTGAAAATGATAGAATGTACGCAGTTAAAAACAAATTAAAACTATCAATAAAGCAAGCATTAAATTAGTTAACAATGAAATGTGCCTTTATAGATTTTCTGAAAGCAGAAACTGTGAAGGCCAGGCTCAGCTTTAAAGGAAGTTACATAGTTTTTGTAGTCAGTTATGCCATTGCTGTGAGGGTTTATGGAATTCCTAGGACAATGTAGTCATTAGAGAAGTTGCTAAGCTTGGTCATTGCTCTAGGTACTTAGGTACTGGAGGCATCTCCAGTTGCTTGCCTTCAGCCCGTTACAGAATCTAGTAGTGTGGAGTAGGACATTCTTTTGAATTGAATCAGAATAATTCCATGGATGCAAATTACACATAGCTATTTGGAAATGAGCCACCACTGTACATGGATTGGATCTCCATGTACAATAGAATTCTACACATCACTTTTGCATAGGTCACCGTTCATTTTTGTTTTTAAAGTCATACAAAATATAAGGGTTGGTGCTCTGTCTGCAAGGAATGTTTTAATGCAATAGAGCATACACAACAAATTGTTTCCACTCGTACTCTAAAGAGGTGCAGTTCATTCTGTCGCCGCCACCAGCTCATTTAGCTATATGCAACACCTGCTCCTTCCAGCTTCAGAGACCACAGCATGCAACTGATTGCCAGCTGCTATGGGACAATAACGAAAGAGACCAATTGCTTTCCCACCCTGCTTTTGGGCTTTCCAACAGTATCTAGCAGCCCCTGTAAGATATAGGATGCTGATTTAGATGAATCATTAGTCTAAACCAGCAGGACACCTTACTTTATTTATGAAATGTCTAATTTGCTTTTCAGTGATTAAAACCATCCTGAAGGAGTTACAACATATTAAAACAATTTGCAGGAAAATGGTATTATGCATCTTACAATCATAAAGAAGCTATCATCTCAGCAAGAAAATTAATAACAAGATGCAGAAGTTGCAGCAGCACAAATTTAATCAAATGTTTGGGTAAAAGAGACACCATGTGATGGCTATAGACATTAACAAGACTCAGCTTCTATTCAATTAATTGGAGCAGGATTTTCATAATTGGGGTGATTTTTTTTCAAGAAGGTCTTCTCTAGGGCCATTACATATATAGTGACTTTCTAGCAAAATATGGCACTCCAAATGGAGTTTTCCAAAACATGTCCATAAGGCAGAATGTGCTCACTTAGATCCTGAACTATGTTGCAAGTAGCTTTCATGCAGTTCTTTCAAAAGCTGTGTAATATGTTCTTCTCAAATTTCCCTGATTGTAACCTTGCTGTGACATTTTTTGCTAGCTAAAACTTTGGGACTAACTTTAAGGACAGTCATATGCAATAATCCACCCTTTTTATATTCATATATTGTATGTAGATAAAGCATCATGAAAGCTGACACTAGCCAAAGCATAGAAAAACTTACAGAAGTAGTGCAAGGTCAGAAGATGTGGAGAGACCTGGCCCATAAAATTGCCAAGAATCAGACACGACTGAATTGATAGCATCACCATCATCATGTGGATAAAACCGCATTGGGATTTCTCAGTTAACATAGCTCGGTTAGCAAAGCACATCTCAGACCTCCTATTACTGCATAGGAAAATAGTTCTATTTTTTGTATGCAGCAGAAAAAAATGAATTTATGATTTATGCTTTTGATGACTGGAAACATTTAATAATAAAAGGAGGGAGTTGTAACTATAGAGTAAGAAGTAATATTGTATTTGGACTTATAATTGCTTGAAGAAAATTAAAGCTACTTCTATTTCTTTTCATTCTTTCTTTTTGCAGTTTCAAGTTTTTTCTTTTTTCCTTTCTTTCTTTGCTTTATATTAGTTCTTGTTAGTTTTCACCTCCTTTTTAAAATTCTTAATCAAAGTTGTATGAAAAAAGGAAATTATTCTACATGGAATAAAAAAGTGTACACCTTAATCCAATTTCCTAATGTATGAAAACAAAATGCATATTTACTTCATTTATATAGCTGCCCATCTCATGTTTGTAAACAGTATAACCCCAAATAAAGCAACTACACACATAGTACAAAACATTAAAAACAATTAAAACCATGGAGTATCATCAACAGGAGATTACAGTAATTGAAGAACAGGACAGCCATTTTATTGTGCCTTTCATTCTTCCCCTCTATTGGTAGGACCACTTGTTTTTTTTACAAAAGCCATAGCAAAATTCTTGAAACTATCATTCCCAAGTATCTCAGTCAAAATAATCAAATCACAAGAGATACTGAGTGCAGCAACATCTGGTCCCTTGCAATATAGAAAAGTATGGGAAACAGTTCTTTTATATATATATATAAACCATTTTTATTATTTTTCCATTTTACACCAACAGAGGCTTAAGAAACAGTGTGGAGATATGGTGGTCAATTACAAAAAGAAAACAATAACATTATATGTATACAATTCACACAATATTTCTTAAAATTCCCCTCTCTGTCTATGTAGAATATTATAATCAATTAAATTCAAATAAATTCATTCATTAATATATCTAAATATAAATTTCCTTAATCAATAAAAACTTTCAACTGCTCAGTATCAATATAATAATCAAATTAGTACAATCCTAGAACCAATTCATTCATTAATATATCGCTATATATAAATTAAATGCTTGAATCAAAACCAACGCTATCTATTTAAATTATTGGAATCTCATTAGTACATTTCTAAACATACTTTAAGTATATTGCCAGATATAAATTTCATTAGTCAATAATCTTTTACGAAAGCTCCTTATCTATCCCAGAGATCCTGTTTTAAACTTTATTAACTTTTTCAACTATTTGAATTTAGGCTAACCTAATTATCTAACTATTTCAGGGCCCCCAAATTTCTCTTATTTAAACATATTAGCTCCAAAACTAAATTTCTACATTTCTCAACTATATTTCTATTCTTTTTCAATAATTCTCCAATTATTAATTCCATCTCATTCCAAAACAAAAACCACAAATAGGAAAAGAAAAAAAGAAAAACATATACAAAAAACCAACAACACATATTCTTGCTATACTTCAATATTAAATTCTAAATCATTTCATAATAGCCTCCCATTTAACACAAACCAAATCCAAGACAGTCCAAATCGCTATAAAACCTTTACCATCCATAATTATCATCTCAAATTTAATATTTATATCTTATTCTGGGTTTCCTTTCATTCTAAACAGGTTTCCATAGTCGAGTCTCTAGTTCCGCAAATACGGTAGCTCTTTCATTGTTTCCTGCCACACTGTGCATAGGAGCAAGAGATTTCCCATTATCCATTTTCTTAGGCTGGTATAAAAGTTATAGTCATTCTGAAAAGCTTGCGCCAAAACATCATTTCCCATCTTTTTCAAGGTTGCATAAACTTTAGTTGAAATCCTTTTTTTGGGTATAGTCCTCTTTAATCAAGTTTTGCTCTTTGTCCAATAGTTTTTCCTCTCTCAGAAAGTCAAATGTATCTGTGAATCAGCTTGAGTTTCCGAAGTAAGCTCCTCCATTTCCATATTATAGGTCATCTGACCATTTATATCAAGGCTTGTTCCCGGTATCAATTGCAAATCCAACTGTACATTTGCTTCTTCCGTCTCAGTAAGCTGAGAGCAAGTCTTTTGAATACAAACTACAGTTTCATTTAAAGCTTGTGTTTGACTTTGTTGATGTAAAGAAATCTCCTTTTTACAAGCAATTATCATTTCCATGTTTTCTAAGATTTTATCCAAAATATATTTATAAATAGAGTCTGAATGGGTTTCCTCCATTTTTATCATATTTGAAGACATTATCTTTTTGGGGGAGACTATATTTAAACACAGTCACTCAATATCCATCTCCTCCCAAGTTTCTTAGTCTATTTCCTTTATGCAAATTCCAAGAAAAAAGAAAAAAAATAGCAAGAGCGATACGTAGTTTCAGCAGAAGATGTCCCCCAACGAATAATCAAAGTTAATCAAATAATCAGTCTTTTCGGAAAACATAAAAAGTAAGAAAAAATAATACTCTCCAGATCATAGCCTCTTAAGTCCCTCTCAAAGAAAATTTTTTGGGGCTCCAAAGTATTCAAAAATAGAATCAGCCATTAAAACAAAAATAGGTTTCGTCCTTTTCTTAAGCTTCTCCTCCCCCCATTTAAAATGCCGCTTCAACAAAAAGGGGCATAATTCCAGAAAAAAAACTTTTCACAGGGAAAAAAAAGAAAATAGAGGTAAAAAAAAATCTCACCGAATCTTCCATGGTGGGTCTGCTTGCTTGGATGATCTTACGGCTTACGGTTGGCACAGCTAAATGATCGGCCATTTTACTGGCCGATCTTTACCCTTTCAGCCAAAAGGAGATACTTGGTGCACAGAGGATGCCGCTGCTCCTCTGCAACTATCCGAGAAGCCTCCTCAATGGTAGACGCTCCTCCAGAGCATCTTTTCGACCCTCTAAGGAGTCTACTGGCAGGGGAAACACGATTGGCAAAGGGATGATGCCCTTCTCTTGACCGCACCACCGCGAACCAGAACTGGAAGCCGGGAAGCAGTTCTGAACAGACCTTCTAATCATGTAGGAGAGACAACTGCAGATGTTGCCAGGATCTGCTTCATCTAACTAGATATATTTAGCATCATGTCAGAGAACAAGCAGCACAGAACAGCAGAACAAGCATACACAGAATCAGGCCCCTTTTAATGCATGGAATAATGCAAAGCTAGCAAATAAAAGGGTTTTATTACAAACCCAAGAAGAACAATAGAGTCCAAAAAAAAAAATCTTCACTGAATATAAATTATAGTTATGCGGCAGTTTTTTGCAAAACAAATAAGAGTCTGAAATGTTGGAATCCAAACCAAAATAGTGCATAATTTGTGAGACTAGATTTTTACAATACCATAATAAAGAGTGGGGACACGTCTTTCCATTTTATGCATGCAGACTTTTGTCCTTTCTAAAACTCTTCTCTGCCTCTGAGGAAGTCAACAGAAAATGCTTCATCAAATGGCTTTATGTGCAAATAATATAAAGAAAAGAAAATTATTTTCGTTGCTACTTCATAACTGTAATTTTGCTACTGTTATGAATCGTAATGTAAATATTTGATATGCAGGGTGTATTTTCATTGTTACGAATTGAACATAATTAAAGCATAGTGATTAATCACAAAAACAATATAGCAATGCTCGCTGGAGAAGCTTACACTTCCTTGCTCAAAAATGTTGGGAGGGAGGGAAGGGGAAGGAAGGAAGGAAGATTGAAGGGGAAAGGAAGGAGATGGAGAAGGAAGGAGATTGAAGGGGAAAGGAAGGAAGGAGAAAGAGATTGAAGGGGAAGGGATGGAGATGGAGATGGAAGGAAGGAAGGAAGGAAGATTGAAGGGGAAAGGAAGGAGATTGAAGGGGAAAAGAAAGGAAGGAAGGAAGGAAGGAAGGAAGGAAGGAAGGAAGGAGGAGTTTGAAGGGGAAGGGATGGAATTGGAGATGGAAGGAAGGAAGGAAGATTGAAGGGGAAAGGAAGGAGATGGAGAAGGAAGGAGATTGAAGGGGGGAGGCGCTGCCAAGCACAATTGCCCAGGGAGGGGGGGAGGCTCTGGTGGAGAGCCTAGTGGAGAGCCAAGCGGCGGCACATCCGGGGCCTCGGAAGCTGCGCAGAGGATCCACGCGCCTCGGAGCCATTGGCTGCCCTCTCACACCCGCCAACCTGGAGCCCCCCATCCTCATCCCAGCACCTCTTGCCCTCTCCCAGCTGCCCCCGGGACCTGCCTGCCCCTCCAGCCTCCTGAGCACCATTGCAGCAGTGGGGTCGCGGGAGCCCCTTTCCACACGCAGCCCATTGCACACGAGAGGGGCGCGGCCAGAGCACCAGCTTCCGCTTGGAAGGCGCCGCTTCTCCCCTCCCAGCCCAGCTGGCTGGCCTCTGACGCACATGTGGGCATTGCTGCCACCTCGCCCTCTTCCCCGCCCCCTGGCCACTTCCGAGGCCCAGAGCCCGGCGAGCTGGGAAGGAGCTGCTCCTGCCCGGCAGCCCCACGGCCTCCAACGGCGAGGGAGGCTGGCCGGGCCGTGCGGGGGAGGCTCCCGCACGGTGTGGAGGGCAGCCAGGAGCGGAGTGCGGTCGGGCAAGCAGGAGGCATGGAGACCAGCTCGGCCCTGAAGCTCAGCTCAGGCGGCAGCGGCAGCAGAGCAGCCCAGCGGCAGCGCCAGCAGCGGCCCAGACCCGGCTTGGTTCGGACCGGCCACTGAGCCAGCCCAGGGCGGCATCGGGGGTGCGCGCAATGGCGCTACGATGGCAGGAGCAGGCACTGTCAGAGAAGGGTGCCCTGGAGGCGGAGGTGGGCGGCGGCCGGATAGAGGAGCAGTGTCTTGGTTTCTAAGACCATCGGAAATATGTTTCCGATGGTCTTAGGCGACCCCTGTGAAAGCGTCATTCGACCTCCAAAAGGGTCGCGACCCACAGGTTGAGAACTGCTGATATAGAGTATATCTGTAATATGGGGATCTTAAACCTTCTGCTTGGATAGCAGGTAGAAGCTGGGACCAGGGAGCATGTGTGATACATGTCCTTGTCCTCTTGTAGTTAGGCTATTACATTGTATTCAACTTGGGTCTGCCTTTGAAAGCATTTGGAAAGCTTCAATCAGTTGGCTATCTAAGCAGAAGTAGTAGATTTCACCATTTAACACATATGCTTCAGTTGCTGCATTGACTGATGCTTTTTTGCTGGCTCAACTTCAAAATACTTCTTATCACCTTTAAAGTCTTACATGGCTTGGCTCCTATTGGACCATTCCCCTTGACAAGATCTGCCATGCTCTGTGTGTTCCAAAGGAGACAGAGCTAGAGGCTGTATTCGACAAGCGCTAACAGAGAATAATGCCATGCAAGAATTGTACTTGACAAGAATGCCACTGTCATTGCGTGAGGAAGTGCATCTTCGAATTGAAGGTTGCAATGTATGCAGAAACACAGCATATTTTAATCTGCTAAGAGAGGGTTCTATAACAAAGACTTTCATATATTTTGTTGTAATAAAACTGTAGCAAATGAAATCTGGAATTTTATGAAATCCTAAACCAAAGATTATTTGGTTTATGCTTAAATAGAGCTCTGAAAGATATTTTACTGAAGATCCCAATGCCACGTAAGTCAAGGGTATGGGGACATGTCAACATGCTTTTGCTGTTGCTGTTCCTCTGGTGTGGGACACTCTGAATCTCATCACATTTCACAGATTCTTCTACTCTGGGTGTTGGGGATCTAATGGCATCTATGATGCCTGTTAAATAGATAGTTGGATATTATATGGGATATCACATAATTATGATTATATGCCATCAAGTCATTTTCAATTCTTAGTGATCACATAGAAAGGATGTTGTTTACTCCTAATTTCATTGCTTGTATTTTCTTCCTCTTTGTAAACTGCTTTCAGTCTTATGGAAAAGGGAATACATAAAATCCTCATTAAGCAGCTTGCAACACAAGAGCCAAAGCTGGAGAATCTAGACAGCAGCTACCAGTAAAAAAAAAAAAAAAAGGATGCTGAGACTGTAGAAAGAGTACAGAGAAGAGCAACAAAGATGATTAGGGGACTGGAGGCTAAAACATATAAGGAACGATTGCTGGAATTGGGTATGTCTAGTTTAACGAAGAGAAGGACGAGGGGGGACATGACAGCAGTGTTCCAATATCTCAGGCGCTGCCACAAAGAATAGGGAGTCAAGCTATTTTCCAAAGCATCTGAAGGCAGGACGAGAAGCAATGGATGGAAACTGATCAAGGAGAGAAGCAACCTAGAACTAAGGAAAAACTTCCTGACAGTTAGAACAATTAACCAGTGGAACAACCTGCCTCCAGAAGTAGTGAATGTTCCAACACTGTAAGTTTTTAAGAAGAGACTGGACAGCCATTTGTCCGAAATGGTGTAGGGTTTCCTACCTGAGCAGGGGGTTGGACTCGATGACCTCCAAGATCCCTTCCAACATCATCATCATCATCATCATCATCATCATCATCATCATTATTATTATTATTATTATTATTATTATTATTATTATTATTATCTCACAGTCACATTAAGAAAGCCAAGCTTTAGGTGGTTTCTTTTTCTGAGCTATGGGGGGAAAACAGGGAAGCCAAGAAAATTTTGGAAGTTGCTTTCCTATACACAGGATTGAACTGAAGTCTAAATAAGCTGGAGGCACAACCAATCCTAAATTAACAATCTTAAACTAACGAGTGTTGGAGTCAGCAATTGTGACTTCCTTTTGTCATCTTGATGTTGCCCTTCACTCCTAGTTGTCTCATAATTATCTCTTACCTAGCAATAATGTGCTTGGAAGTTCATACAGATGCCTTCCTGCAGGATGAAGTGATTGAAAAAATACACCAAAGACCGGCTCTCCAAGAGATCTCTGCTAATTCACAGCAGCTGTGCATCTGATCTCTTTTGTGTTAAGGAAAAAAGAAATTACAATGGGGCAGGAATTGCAAGGTCAGCTACCCCAGCACTCTGCAAAGATGCCAGAAACTAATCATGTGCTGCCAAAAAGGGTTTCTACCTCTGTATGTTGTAAATCTGACACAGAGAAGTAGTACACACATTTAGGAGGCAAGGGATTGTCTTTTATGTCTCTCATTTAAAATGCTTCTCTGAATTGAGAATCAAATAATGGGACCAAAGCAGGTTCAGAGTTAAATTAGTTCCGTCAAGCGATGACATCTGAGAACCTTTCTTGCCATAAATGGGCCAATTTTTCAGCCTGTTTAAGAATGAGCAAAATTTGCAAGGTAGTAAAATTGTCTAGATTACACTGTGTAAGCCTGGATTACATTGAATAAAGTTAGTTGGAACAATGGAGTTTGCCACATTAAAAAGAACATGTTTATCTTTAAATTGTATTAACTTAATTACAAATAGCAGTGTTGTCTGATTGAATCTATGATTATAAGCAGAACCTCTTTAAGATCCCAAGAGGTACACAGGAGAAAAGCTTCCATCTTTTTCTCTCATTGTATTCTATGTCAATATATGTTTTTTTTCCTTCATTGATTTTCTCCACTGAAAAGAATGGAGGAGGGATGTCCACCGGGTGAGGTCAAAAAAGTTAAGATGGCAACCATAATGGTGCCATTGAAATTTGCCCATTAAGATACTGGAATAGAAGCTGGAAAACCACGAGTTCAGGTCCTCTCTTAGGAGCCAGCAAGGTGACTTTGGGCCAGTCACACTTTCTCATCCCAATTTACTGCATGGGATTGTTGTGAGAAACAACAATCTTATGAGGATTGATTGTTGTGAGAAACACACTAAAGGAGGCAGAAGCATTATGTGTGCTGCCTGGAGTTGTATAAAATATAATGACAGGATAAAACTCGGATATATCAATCTAGGGTGATATAAATGTACTTTGATATAAACAAGCAATTGGAGAACCCAGTGTCTTTGGAAACTGAATATTTCTTAATCACTTTCAATCAATGCTATTTCACAAGTTACCAAACAATTACACAATTTCACAAGTTAACAAAAAATATTAAACCACATCTTAAAAATACATCTCTCTTTCTCTCTCTCTCTCTCTCTCTCTCTCTCTCTCTCTCACACACACACACACACAGAAAGAGAGAGAGAGAGAGATTGTTTTCCATCATACTGAATATTTATACAAGTTTTAAACTGCTTGAAATTTTTAAAGATCCTAGGTAGTAGAAAGAGAGGAACAGAAATGAGACACTGCAACAATGAAGCCATAGAATATAGTAATATAACAATTAGAAAAGCACACCCCTGATGCCCATCAACTAGGATTAAAAGGAGGGGGGGAGAATGCCTATGTTTAACCCCCCTCTTGTATTTCTCAGAAATACAGGTGTTCTCTATTTGTTCAGACCGTAAGGATAGAATCTGGCTTGGATAGGCAGCCCTGCAGATGCTCAACATCCAATCTGTAGCCCATTTTCCTAATTAAGACTTGCAAAGCAAACCTACTAGTTTAGCTCCCACTTATCTATCTTTCTCCAAATCTGTTGGATTTCAAGTCCTTTCACCTCCCTGATGGGGTTATTGTACTACATATCGAAAAGCCATCAGATTGAATCAGAGGCATTTGATCAACTCTGGGGTTTTACAAGGTGTTCAGTTGAAGATTTTTTTTTTTTTTTGCATTTTATTGTTAGGTTAAAAGTTATTTCCGACACCTGTGCCTTTATTTTGGTTTTTATGGAGGTTATTGTTGTATTTTAACTCTGTTAAGGATGTGGCATATTTTGATGTATTTAATTGTACGCTGCCCAGAGTGAGATGGACATTTTCTAAATTTCATATATAAATAATTAAAATTAAATAAAAATAAACATTTACAATCTGGTTGTATTACGTGTGTTTTTTAGAGGGTACCAGAGCCATCTGCGGGTGGGAGTGGAGTTTCAGATGTGATGTGCATTTGATATACTTTTGTATATATGTCTCTTTAGATACTGAGCTGAATAAACGTATTGTTAAAGCGGCCACCACATTTTCCAGACTTACAAAGAGAGTATGGCTTAAGAAGTTGACAGAACATACAAAGATCCAGGTTTATAGCCTGTGTCTTGAGCACACTCTTGTAGTGCAGTGAGTCTTGGACTCTTCACATACGGCAGGAGAGAAAGCTGAACACTTTTCATATGATGGTCAAATTCCGAAAGATCTCCTGTATGGAGAACTAGTGCAGGGAAAGTGCCCCAGAGGGAGACCTGAGCTGCGATAAAAGGATATCTGCAAGAGGGACCTAAAGGCCTTGGGAATGGACATTAACAGCTGGGAATCCTTGACCTCTGATCGTTCATCCTGGAGGCTAAAGACGCAGCATGGCCTTCTCCAATTTGAAGAGACACTTGTGCGGCAGGCTGAGGCAAAAAGGCAGTCCCGGAACCAGCGAAATCTGGGGACTGGACAGGGGACAGATTGTATCTGCCCTCAGTGTGGAAGGGACTGCCATTCTCAAATTGGCCTTTTTAGCCACACCAGATGCTGCCTTAGGACCTCTTTCCAGAGCATGATACCATAGTCTCTCGAGACTGAAGGATGCCAATGTACATATGTTGTGATGTTGGAGGAATGTTGAAAAGAGTGAAACTTGTTTTGCCACCATGCAATGTTGCTTCATAGTTTTTATGAAAATCTCTTTGAATTTCTTTTTAGGAAAAATGTGAAAGTATGTCAGTTTTTAAAATCAGTAGTACTAAACTATGACCATACAACATTACCTTTACTCCCAATATGATTTTGGGAAAGCCAATTTGTTCTTCAATTAACATATACATGGATCTATTCCTACGATATGTTACACATTTTCACTGTATCAGGAAAGAAGCCAATAAAATAGAATGGGAGTTAATTGTTTCCCCTTTCCTTGTGGAAGCAATGAGATTTTCTCCAAAGGTATGTTTTTTTTAAATGAAGTGATTGTGTATGGTATCTTTTAAGATCTCAGTTCTCTAGTGAGTTTATTAAAAGGAAGCAAAGAGCTTCTTTAAAAAAAAAGCAGAATGTGTACAACAGCAAATCAACTGCAACAAATGTTCCATTCCTGTTCCCCCTTTCTATGGTTCAGTGGCACTAAAAAGAAAACATAAGGGGCACAGATCCTCAAAACAGAATTTCTATGTGGTAGGTTGCTATTTCACAGATGTGGATTTTTATGGATTAAGGTGCAATTAACTCTAACAGATGGATTCACATTTCAGTTCCTTAGCAGTCTTCTACCAGTGTAAATATAAAGTTAAGAAAAAGAAAAGAAAATCCTTTTTTTTTTCAGTTGACACTTTAATAGACTTTTTGCCTCTTACATTTGGAAATGAGTGCATTTTAATATTCTAAAATTCAGTGGGCCTGTCAGTTTAACAGATAAGATCAATGCCCATTCAGTACAGTTGACTGGGATAAGATGGAAAAGAAGGCCAAATTAAATTAAATTAAATCTATCCATTGTTTTCATAGCACATTGCTTTACATGAAGCAGAAGTATTAAACTATTGTCTTAGTAAATCTTCCCTCATACATTTTGTCCTATTTTGTTTTTTTTTTTTACTATTTTTCACAGCCAACAAGCAAAAAACTCTTTCTATTACTGTACTGAACATAAGAAAAAAAAAACTCCCTATCATTAAGTTACCTAACAGCAGGTTGAAGAATTGGTTAACCACAGAGACTGTCGTCTTCACTGCACTGGATATATTCAAGCCTATTTTAAATATTTTTTTGTTGGAGATGCTTTACTTTGATTCATTTCAATCTACAAGGGGTTGACTCCTAAGATTCCATAATGGAATCCTTATAGGATTCCATAATTTTCCATCCATTCTCCTAGATCAGGAGTGTCAAACTCAATGTCATTGAGGGCCGCATCAGCATTGTGGTTGCCCTCGGGGGACAGGTGGGTGCAGCCTACTGGGTGGGCATGGAAGGAATGGGTGTGGCCTACTGGGTGGGCATGGCCAGCTCTACATCATTCGCGTCAAGGGTGCCTGTGGGGGCCTGGGCAGGAGTGGGACAGATCTGAGGGTCTCTGGCAGAAAGGGGTAGCACTGGGGCAAGCGCCAAGGCATGGTCCATTTCTTCATTCCTCACAAAGGGTGACACCTCCCCAGTATGCACCCAGGGGAGCGGGGCCGACACAGCAGGGGCTGATTCCTCACTATTTCTAGATGGCCTTGTGGAGCTAAGACTGAATGCGTTTCAGCATAGATGGCTACCACAAAATTGTACATTGGCTCCCAGCCGGCCAGGGCCAACGCAGCAGGGGCCCTTCCCTCACTGTTTCCAGGATGGCTTTGTGGGCCACATGAAACCAGTTCGCGGGCCGCATCTGGCTTCCGGGCCTTGTGTTTGACATGTCTGTCCTAGATACTTAGGATAAATACACAGTGCATTTCTGCAATGTGATTTACTTGCTGTTGTCTGGCAGTTTAAGATTTAATACTGAAAGTGACATGTGTCAATTTCTGGGCATTGCAATTTTTAATGTTTTTTCAACATTTTGGGAAACACAAATAGCATATTCAGCAAAATTTGAAATAATAGAAAGTTAATTTCTGAAAGATTATTTCTATTATTTTACAATGATTAATTAATCTCTTCACAAACAAGACACAAGCAAAATCTATACTCCAGATTTAAATATTCCAAACAGTCCCAAAGTGAGGGCAGTTTGTATGTTAGTTCACAGGTAATGGATGCTAAAATTTGACACAGATGAGGAGGGGGGGGAATAAAATATCCACAAAAATAAATGAGGGAAACATGAAACCATTTAAATGATGTTTTGTTTTTTTTTAAAGCTCATTCATCTGTGTGTGTGCACTGGAAATACACAGGATGCATTAATGGAACATTTAGCAACTTAATAACAAAAAACTCCACCAAATATGTCTGTTCAGAAAAGCTAGTTAACAAGCAAGATACATCTCCGATAACTGATTCCATTTTCTCTGCAGCAACAGACTGTGCAGAAACCACAGAGGAACACAAAGTTTCTTATCATATGTAAGCCAATTCTAGTATCCACAAGACAAACTCGAATTTCATTCTAAGCATATGGCTAGATATTCCAAGGGGTAAACTTCCTAAAAATTAGTTCCAGAAGAGCTTCTCAAAATCACATAGTATGATGAAACCTTGGCAACAAAGCCTTTAAGTGTTGCCAGAGGAAACATCTCAGGCTTATAAGCAAATTTGGCCCTTTGTTGGTCAGTGAGCAATAGTATTCTTGTATCTTCTCTTCAGTAAGTTGGTAAAACTCTGCAAATCTAATATTTGACTATATCATCAGTATTTTCTGTTTTCTTGCATTAACAACCACAGGTCAGCTGGGTAACTGCTTTCAGATTATGATGTGAAGCCATTGCAAAGGACTGGGCTTTCTGCAGCAATCCCAAATGTCATTTCTCTGAACATTTGCAGATGTGTGCAAGAGCTTATGTTTGCATATGGCAGCAGTTATAGATGATTGGAGAGCACCAGGCAGGGCATGAACATGCAAAGGAATTTCAAAAACTACCCACTGGGCACATGAACAGAACTTTCAATCAGTTATGGTTAAGAATCCAAATGTGTTGGTACCATAAAGAATAAGGCAGTATAATCTTGTAAGTTTAGCTATACATAGTCTACAGCGGCAAATGCATGTGGCACTTTAGTAAGTCAAATTCTTGTGCTAAAGGACTGACATTCTAAAATACTGTTTAACAAGCAGCGTTCTTGTTTCAGAAATTCATGTTTTATTAATTTGACCAGTGTGTTTTCATGCTTGATTAGGGTGAGGGTACATGACCTCATGAAGCAAAAGCCTAGCCTTGGCCTTTGAGAGATCAAAATCTATTCCCAAATGTGGTTTAAGGATAATAATAAAAATAGATTTTTCTTCCTCTCAGGGGCACTTATCAACAAGGTATGGTTCTTAAATGCCACGAGATGACAGCATTTAAAAGAAGGAATCAGGAGCATGTCCTGCTTATGATAATGTGTTGGGGCAATTAGATGCTTTTGGGACAAGGCAGTCCTGCAAATAACCTGGTCCTCTGTCATGTGTGACTTAGTTGATATCTGACACAGTTGGAACCCTAGTGGGAGCCAGAGTAGCTCATGGAGTAGTGCTGCAAATTGAGCTGTGTCCATAACCACCTGCATCATTGCATTCTTGACCACCTGAAGCTTCTAGATCAGGCATGTCAAACTCGCGACGTCACATGACGTCACGCAACGTATTGGGCCGGTTTTACCATTGCCTGCAATGGGGTGGGTGTGGCTTCCACGTGACACCCCTGTTCTAGATGGTCTTCAAGGATAGCCCTATGTAAACTATGTTGCAGTAGTCCAATTGGAAAGGGATTGAAGCAAGGCCTCTCAGTTCAGGAGAGGGCATAACTGGTGTCCAGGCCATAGTTATACAAAGACCCCCAAGCACAACAACTAGCTTTAAGAGAGAGCTGAGTCCAGCAGAAACATGTCCCCCCATGAAAAGAGTAGTGCTAAGGGAGATATGTAAGGACATATTGATACTTAAAGGTACATGCTAGGGAATTCTGAAATAGCATTCAAAATATTGAAATCCCTTCACACCTTTGAGAATAGAGAGCATTCTGCCTAATAAAGAGAGGGCACGTTACTTGACTTAGACTGAGCCAAGTAATATATGTGTCAAAAATAATGATTTTGTTTGCTAGTTAATTTTACATCAGGGTTTTTGTCATCCATAAGTATGGATGGAAAGCCAGTTTGGTGTAGTGCTCAAGGTAGCAGGTTAGAAACTGGGAGGTTGTGAGTTCTAATGCTGCCTTGTCTGAGCTCTAGGAAGGAGGCAACGGCAAACCACTTCTGAGAAACCTTGCCAAAAATCTGCAGGGACTTGTCATTCCATGTCATTTGTCATAGAAGAAAACAAATAGCACAAATGGTTAATTTCTGGGATTTTAGAATTAAAGTCTGAACATATTATCATTTTCTCTACATTTTTTTCCTTTTTGAACAAAATACTGTTTTTTTAAACAGTTGTTTAGACCCACCATTGTAAACTGGTTGCTAGGGCAGCATTTTACGCAGATGGCATGCATTTATACTTTGTACTTAAAGCTTTAAGGGAAAATAAAAGTTCTATCTTACAACCGTCAGCTAAGAATGATTTCTTTTGTATCTTGCATTTCATTTGTATTTTAAAGAGCCAAGGCTGGTCCCTGCAGTTTGCTTGGCAAGGTATTTTGGAAATGGTTTTTCTCCAGTACAGGAGATGGATAATCCATGGATGGGTTTTCTCTGTCTGCCTGCTCTTGAGACCAAGTAGCCAAAGCTTGACACGCCCCCACTTCCTGTGGAGTCCATTCTTAACTTGGTCTCTGCTCGGAGAAGACTCGTTTTGGCGTGGCTCTCAGCTTATCAGGTTAGACAAGAAATCCATTGATTGATTATCCCTTGATAATTGGCTTCCCCTTCCCAAAAATTTTTTTTCCACCTATAGGAATTTAACCACAAAATTTTCTGGGGATCAGTCCTGATCTCAAACCTAAAATTAAAAAGGGGATTGGTGGGGAGGGAAATTTCCCCACAGATATCAGCCAGCCCCAGGGCTCTGGGGGGTGAAAAGGGGGGGAAGAAGGCATCAGCAGAGACTACTTGCTGAACCTTTTCCCCAACCACTAAGTTTTCCTTGGGATCATCCCTGATCCTATATTAAAATTGAAAAAGGGGGTGTGGGGGGGGAAAACTCCCCACGGATCCCAGTCAGCCCCAGGGCTCTGGAGGTGGAAAAGGGGGGGAAAAAAGGCATCAGCAGAGACCACTTGCTGAGCTTTTCTCCCCAACCTTCCAAGGGATTTTTTCCTCAAATTGGGGGAAAAAATAACAATCTCCAGGTCCGGATTCAAACTTGAATTCGGATCATCGGAGATTCCCTAGCAGCCCAGGGCAACCGCGGGCGCCATTTTAGTTGCCGTTTTCAGACAACAAAGGCAATCCCTGGCTGGGATTCCCTTAAAACGTCACAGCGCGCCAAATTTAAATCCCCGGGCACAAGCAGCTTCTGGGAGGCTGCGGAGCTTATCTTCAGAGGGAAACGAAGCACAGGAAGGGAGTAAGCCAACCAAGAAACGGAGGCTAGAGAACCCTCCTGGGATCTGCAAAGCCCTTTTTCAGGGAGAAACGAGCTGTGGCTGCCATCTCTTGCCAGAGAAAGGCAAACTGAGCTTAAGGAAGCTCTACATCATATCTGGAATCACTGATAGAGGCGGAATAGGAGCACACAACCAGCGCTCCACCCCCGATACACACATATAATAATAGGACAAAATATAATAATAATAAAAATAGATACATAAATTTTAAAAATAATAATAATAATAATAATAAAAAAAAAATTTTTTTTTTAAAGCTAAAAATTAAGCGACTGCAGGGCCAACAGGCCTAAAGACAGAACACACAATATTATCATCATCACCATTATTGTTGTTGTTGTTATTATTATTATTATTTTACTATTATTGTTGTTCCTATTATTAGTATAATAGTAATAGTATTAATAAGAATAAATTCCGCTCTAGGTGACCGCCATTTGATACCTGCTGTGTATTAAGTCAGGCCTACAGACCCTTTTGAGGTCGCCACTGATATTTTTTGCCTCCCTTTTCCTTTTTCTACTGGTGCACGTTGCCTGGTCACCTAAGGCCTCCGGGCGGAACCCAAAGAGTGGTTCCAAACGTGCCTTCGGTACCTCCCTCAGCTACCGTGACCTTAGCCCAGAGAGAATATTTTTGTTGTGGTCGGGTGATCAGGGGAACAGTCCTGGTACTTGTTCCAATTTCGCTCCCGCCAATACTTGCCTGCCTGAGCGTCTTCTCAGTTTTTCTGGGACTGCTCAAGCGGAATGGAGGGACCCTCGTTGCCTCAATCCATGAGCACGACCCCTCCACCTCCCAATTACGGCTGCAACACACCTTCTGACCAGAAGGCGGCAGGCAAGTGCAAAGCGAAGACAAAACACTCGCTCAAGAGGCCCTCCAAGTTGGCGGAAAAGCAAGCCAGCCGTAGGCACCAGGCCCTGGAGAAGGAGTTCTCCAGAGCGCAGAGGCAGGCCCAATTGGAATTGGTTCAAATAGCGGCCACCGAGATGGAATTACCATTGGGTCCATCCACATCAACCCAGAGCGCGTGGTCCATTCCAGGAACACCGCAACCACTGGATCCGCCATCTACATCAGCCCAACAAACAACCACGGCGGCAGGCACAACCACTGAGTCCAACTCTCCACCTGCGGTCACCACACCCAAAGGTAATGACATAGGGGACATCTGGGCAGATGGACGGCTAGAGGCCCTATTAACCAAAGTGGTGGACCGAGCCCTAGCACAGCGCTCCGCCCACCACGACCAGGGGCCCTCCATCTCAGCCATGCCACACTCGGAACTCCCCTCAGAGTCCTCAGGCATTCAGGAACCCGTCTCCCCGGCCCAGTCCTCCATGAGTGGTTATTCTTCACCACAAGAGGAGGATCAACCTGGGATCTCTATGTCAGAGGATGAGGAACTTCCCTCTGAGCCCCCCTCAGGGGGATTATTTAATCCCAACCGCTTCCTCACGATACTACGCAAGGCCACAGCCATTGCGGACATGGGGACGGATCAGTTTTCTCAGCCGCAAGCGACACCGGCCACCACATCCAGACCCGTATTCGTAGAAAAGGTGACAACGCAACACCATATACCTTGCCCCGCCATTTTCCTGAAAGGGATCAAGAAGCCATGGGACTCTCCCGCTTCCTTCCCATCAGTGAGTGGTACGGACAAAAAATTATACAGCACTGCCACAGACCTCAATGAGGCCTTAGAAATTCCTAAAGTAGATGAAGCCTGGACCCCCTTGGTCTCCCAGACAGCCATGGCTGGGGACCTAGTGGAGGCCCTTAAGGCAGATGACAAAAAGTGGGAACAAGCCTTTCGCAAAACCCACCAGACAGCGGCATGGGCCATCAAAGCAGCCACCTCGGCCTCCTTTTTTGTCCGGGCCACCCTCATCTGGTTGCAACAACTACAAACCATAGTTCCTATGGAGGACATACGAACACACCAGGACCTGGCTAAGATGGTAGCAGCCACGGAATACGCTGCAGACGCAACGTTCCAATCGGCCATTTTTTCATCCAGATCCATAGCATCCAACATAATTGCCAGGAGAATGCTATGGCTAAAACACTGGCAAGCTGACACCAAGGCTAAGTGGCGGCTAGCGACCGCCCCTTACTCAAGCAACGGTCTGTTTGGGGAGGCCTTGGACCCCTATCTTGTAGAGAACAAAGACAAGCGGAAGGTCATGGCACACTTGAACAAAAGGTCAGACAAACGTACCACACCTTACTTTCGTAGGCAGTCCTTTCGTCAACCGACAACTACGCCTATCAATCAGGCACCCAAGCCATTCACTCCCAGGCAGAACAAACCGTACGGCCGCCCCTACGATAGACCGGGGTTCCAGCCCAGACAACAAAACCAGTCGAGACGACCCTTTCGTGGAACGGGTCGTCCGTACCGGAAGACAAAATGACTCCTACATAGACCTACCCATTGGAGGAAGACTAGCTCACTTCTTCCACCAGTGGGAGCAGACCTCCACGGACAACTGGGTACTACAAACCATCCAGTCCGGGCTGTCCCTGGAGTTCCTGGTCACACCCCCAGACCGACTCATCAACTGCTCGGTCTCCAGGAACCCCACCAAACGCAAACTCATGCAGGAGGCCATCCAACACCTGTTGGACATTCAAGCAATAGAACCGGTCCCAGCGGAATACAGAGGCAGAGGATTTTACTCCATCCTCTTTGTGGTTCCAAAGACTTCAGGAGGATGGAGGGCAATCCTGGACCTAAAAAACCTCAACCGCTACATCACATACAAAAAATTCAAGATGCAATCCCTTCAGTCCATCCTGGGAAGCATCAGAGAAGGAGACTTCCTGGCATCGATAGACCTCATGGAAGCCTACCTTCACATCCCCATCCACCCAAACCACCGCCGGTTCCTACGTTTCTGTTACGGGGGAAAACACTTCCAATACAGAGCTCTCCCCTTCGGTCTATCTTCGGCACCCAGGGTATTTACCAAGATACTAGCAGCGGTAGCCGCCAAACTGAGAAAAATCCCAATACGCGTCCAATGTTACCTAGACGACATACTAATCCAAGCAACATCCCTACAGACAGCTCAGGCGGACGTAAGGACCGTCATTCGCGTCCTCCAATTACACGGATTCTCAGTAAACTTTCAGAAGAGCCAGACAGTTCCCTCGTCCAGGCTGCTGCATCTGGGGGCCATGATAGACACAACCAACTGTATGGTCTATCTCTCCCAAGACCGGGTGGCCGGCATCAGGGAACTGGCTCGCTGGGTTCACAGGCAACGTTCAGTTCCGATACTAACACTTTCCCAATTATTGGGCAAGATGGTATCGGCCATAGCCATTGTACCCTGGGCCAGGCTCCACCTACGGGAACTACAGTGGTTTCTGCTCCCGTACCAACGGCAGAACACCAGCGCATCCAACCACCTAGTCAGGGTCACGGCACAAATCCGCAGGGCGCTACGCTGGTGGTGCTCTCGGGCCGTGACCAAGGGGTCACCCTTCAAGGAACCAGTCAGAGTTACCATCACTACAGACGCCAGTCTGTATGGTTGGGGAGCCCATCTGGACTCCCGGTTTGTACAGGGACGTTGGTCCGCCACGGATCTGAGAAACAACATCAACTGGCTAGAACTAAGGGCTATCCACCTAGCCTTGCAACAATTCAAAGACAGAATCAGAGGCCACCACGTTCTAGTCCTAACAGACAACGTAGCAGCCAAGGCGCACATCAATCGGCAGGGGGGGACCAGATCAAAAACCCTGATGACAGAGTCACGACTCCTATTCAGCTGGGTAGAGCCCAATCTGAAGTCACTAAAAGCGGAACACATATCGGGGGTCAACAACCAGCAAGCGGACTTCCTAAGCCGCACCACAGTGGACCCTTCGGAGTGGGGGCTACACCCGAACTTGTTCCTAGACATCTCCCGCAAGTTCGGGTACCCGATCCTCGATCTGTTCGCATCATCAGACAATGCCCAGCTCCCCAGATTTTACTCTCGTTACTTCAACCCGCGAGCAGAGGGGACGGACGCTCTGAGAACTCAGTGGCCTCAGGGTCTGCTTTATGCCTTTCCCCCACTACCACTCATACCGGCGGTCATCCGAAAGCTGATTCAGGAGCGGGCAGAAGTGATCCTAGTAGCACCATATTGGCCACAGAGACCGTGGTTCGCCGACCTGATGAACCTGTCTCAGTCGCCCCCATGGAACATTCCCCCTCATCAAGTGTCCCTACACCAGGGAACCATCAGTCACCCGGAACCCCAATGGTTACAACTGACCGCCTGGCACTTGAGCGCCAGATAATGGCACAGGAACTATTCTCTCCCGGGGCCATTACCATAATTCAAGCTTCACGCCGTCCGGCAACAAACCGCATTTATGACTCCACTTGGAAAAATTTTGCCTTTGGTGCAGGGAACGGCAGTTTGACTTACACAAACTCTACATCCCTCAGATAGTAGATTACCTCTTGGAGGGACTAGACAGAGGCCTCGCCCCCGCGACCATCCGCAGGCAAGTGGCGGCCTTGTCCACCCTCCTCACCTGCACGGATTCGGTTCCCTTAGCTCACCACCCCAGGATCCGCGCCTTTATCAAGGGCGCCTATAACACCAGACCTCCAGTAATTCACAGGTACCCGTCCTGGGAACTACCGCGAGTCCTTCACGCACTCACTCGGTCACCATTTGAACCATTGGCGACCGTTTCCTTGCGACACCTGTCGCTAAAGGTGGCGTTCCTGATTGCCATCACATCGGCCAGACGAATTTCGGAACTGGCCGCACTGTCAGTCAGAAACGACCTATGCATTTTCCACAAGGACAGGGTGGTCCTTAGGTTAGATCCTGCCTTCATACCGAAGGTGAATTCACTCTTTCACAGGACACAGGAAGTAATTCTCCCAAACTTCTGTCCAAATCCAACACATGACCGGGAGCGGCAGTGGCATACATTGGACGTCCGCAGAGCCTTGCGGCGTTATATAAAGCGTACAGAACCCTTCCGCAAATCGGAGGCCCTATTTGTGTCCTTCCAAGCGGGCACCTTGGGGCGGAAAGTTTCCGCGGGCACCATTGGAAGGTGGATCCGAAGCTGTATCGCAGAAGCTTACAATGTATCATCCCTGCCGCCCCCAAGTCATCTCACAGCCCATTCCACCCGAAGCGCTGCAACTTCGGCGGCATGGGCTACCCAGGCGTCAATCGAGGAAGTTTGCAGGGCCGCGACATGGTCCTCGCCTTCCCCGTTTATACGACACTACAAGATAGACCGCTTTGCATCGGCGGATGCCTCCTTTGGTAGGAGGGTCCTCCAGCAAGTTGTCTCAGAGATCAATCTACCGGCCTTATCTGTTTCCCACCCCTGGATTATCCATCTCCTGTACTGGAGAAGGGGCGTTGGTCTTACCTGAACGCCTTTTCTCAGTACGGAGATGGATAATCCACACCCACCCCAAGGCCAGCAGGCCGCTAGTAGGGAGCTGAGAGCCAATACCTCGTCAATCATCAGCCAATTCGCCCTCGTTAAGAATGGACTCCACAGGAAGTGGGGGCGTGTCAAGCTTTGGCTACTTGGTCTCAAGAGCAGGCAGACAGAGAAAACCCATCCATGGATTATCCATCTCCGTACTGAGAAAAGGCGTTCAGGTAAGACCAACGCCCCTTCCATTGCCTTCTTCCTAAGACTGAGAGAATAACTGGCCCAAGGTCATAAACTTCTCTTTGCCCCTAAGATGGGACTAAAACTCCTGGTCTCCTAGCTTCTAGCTTGATGCCTTAACTACCAGACCAAACTGGCTCTATATGCAGGTAGTCCTCGACTTACAACAGTCTATTTAGTGACCATTTGAAGTTACAATGGCACTGAAAAAAGTGAATTATGACCATTGTTCACACTTACCACAGTCTCCCCATGATCACATCATCAAAATTTGGATGCTTGGCAACTGATTCATATTTATGTCAATTGCAGTTTCCCATGGTCACGTGATCCCCTTTTGTGCCCTTTTGATAGACAAAGTCAATGGGGAAGCCAGATTCAATTAACAACCATGTTACTAGTTTAACAGCTGCAGAAGACAACCGTGAGGAAAGGTCATAAAATGGGGCAAAATTCACTTAACAACTGTGCCACTTAGCAACAGTAATTTTGTACTCAGTTGAGGTCGTAAGTCGAGGATTACCTGTATCCTGTTTCTGACTTCTCTATTCACTTTGCTATATTAATTTCTTTTGCTAAGTTGTCCAATGCTCCACTTAGTAGGGAAGAATGGGGAAGAGGGGAAAACCAGAGACAAGACATGTGATAATGCAGGAATTCCCACAAATAGGAAGCCACCCTGCAGCTTTAGAAGCTGCTGTACAACGGTTTCTCTCAATACTTTTTCTGGAGCAGCTTATTAACTAACAGAGCTAATTGGCTCAAGTTTTCAGGATGGCCAGAATTTCCACAGTGTTGTGTGGACATGAATGATATCAAAGACACATGAATGATCAATGTCCCCTTGCATATTGACATAGCTTCAGTCTTTTAATGGTGCCGAAACTTTTATGGTAAACTATGATGAAATATTAAAATGATATCTGAACATTATTTCCTGAATATAGGTTTGCTTTTTTTTTTTTTTAAAAATCTATCTATCTTGCATACTCTACATTTCACATTTATTCTTGAAAACAAAATAAATTTAGTTAAGGCAAATATTCAATATTGTTAAGAAGTGTCCTATTAAGCCACGGGTGTCAAACTCTATCACGTCACGTGACATATCGTGATGTATCTTTTTTGCCTTTGTGGAGCTGGGGTGGGTGTGGCCTGCATGTGACGCATCCGGCCCGCAGGCCGCCAGTTTGACACCCCTGTATTAAGCAGTCCCAAGGTTTGACACCCCTGTATTAAGCAGTCCCAAGTAGAGACCACATGCATCTCAAAGGCTCTATGCAAACAATCAATTAAGACTTTGATCCAAGCCATGTATTCTCTGTGACAGTCTATAGAAGTCAAAGTTGGACTTTGAAGAAGCAACACAGGAAGAGAACTGATGCTTTTAAAATTTGGTATTGGACAAGAGCCCTGAGAACACCCTGGACTGCCAAGAAAACAAAGAATGGATTATTGAGCAAACCTATCAAGTTTTCACTTGAGGCATAAAGGACCAGGCTCAAATTATGATTTGGATACATTATGTGTAGACTAAACTCTCTAGAGAAGCTGTAATTCTGGGAAAGGTGGCTGGAAAGAGAAAAAGAGAAGCAGAAAGTTGGTAGATTCAATTATAGTAGACACGAGTGCACTGTTGGAATTGCTGAAAGATCATGCAAGGGATAAATCATCATGGAGAAAATCTAAGAGTCAACAATGTCTTGTGGCACATCATCATCATCAAGAACAGTTTGTCCCTTTCCTGCTTTGCTGCCTGGAGCTGAATAAAGTCAGTGTCAAAATTAGACGCAATGGATAGCTTCTTCCATTGTGGTCTTTGTGGTTTCCCCCACTTCCTATGGTCCAATTTACCATATAAATTAGAGTATATTTGTTTGTTTGTTTGTTTATGCATCATATTTATATGGCCATCCATCCCACAAAAATATGACTCTGACTTCTAACAAATTGTCATTAAATCAGCTTTCAAAGAAAAAAAAAACCAGATGCTCATCCCTGATTCAAATTCTACCAGACACAATTAGTGCCAAACCTAGTTAGTTCTTATATGAGAGTTCACCAGGAAATGTTCAGACTGGATGTTTAAAAGTCAAACTCAACTCAAAGAAGATTTGGTATATTTTTAATGTGTAAGGCATACATAAATTTTGTTCAACATTTTTTTCCCTCCAAAAGTAGGAGCAGGAGCCAAGTAAAGATGAGTTATTTTTAAACTTATAGGTTAATTTATTTGTCTACAGAAGCACTTCCACATTGTTCTTGCAGACTTTTTTTTTAAAAAATTGTTATAAATAAAGAAAATTGGTATTAACATGCTACAAATAGAAGCCTGTTAGAAACATCTATTTTTGTGTTTATCCTCTCGTTTCCTGTCAAAATGATGTTAACCTGTTATATTTTGTTTCTCTTTATAGTCTTGCTGTAATAAATCTAGTTGCTGGCTTACCAGATGCTGTCAACAAGAATAGCTGCAATGTGCCCAGGGTAGACAAATGGATATTGCAATGTTAAATGCAATATTTAATCCCAGTGTCAAAAGATATTACCAAATACTGGGTCATTATAGCTGAACTGTGGTGACCACCAAATGTCTTTATAATGATGCATAGAGGAATTCCCACATTCCAGGATTCGGGAGTGGAGATTGCATGTATATAACCTCTGGAGGGCTCCATAAGCTGCAGTGGTGGTGGGACATGGATCCTGAACATTCTTTTAGATGACATCTGATCTCCATCAATTGTCTACGAAATATAATATACTCTGAGTCCTCTCCTGGTTATAGGACTGGCAAATGTCCATTTTAGCCCTTACTATATCTTGCTATATTTGCTCTCTGCCCAGTTCTCTGTATCTTGTGTATTCCTATACTTCATAGGTATTGCTATAGCTTACATAGTATGATGAACTTGCAGTCGAGAATATATATGCGCACAAAATGACTGGTGGGAAGAAATATCTTTTTACAAAGTGTGGATTTTCCAGAATGATATCTCTCTAGTCTCATCTCCCAAATGCTCTCTGCAATCCCTCCTTACTATTTATTTTGCCCAATGCTTTTGGGGCTGGTGGGCAAATTTGCAAAGAAAGCATTGGGATATTGTTGCTTATCATTTCTACTTTTTAATCTGCTTTATAAGGGTTATTTGAGACCCAAAGGCATCCTTAAAATAAGGATGATGCTGGAGTACACTAGCTTCTTTTTCATGTATACGTAAAAAGTGAGGTGGGACGAGATAGCTATCAGTAACCATAAGACCTATAATCGTGCTCTAAACATGATTTATTAATTTTAATACACTTAACATTTTCTTGCTGTGGTTAACACTGATTTCATAGTAGCTGGCTATAATAGTCTTACTTTGCATCCCACATTTTTTCCAGGCATTACATGATCACATCAACTCTATGAACAGGTAAATCTGCTTGATTTTGCAGAGTTTACTTTGCTAAACACACATATGATAAAATAGCACATCTGCCATCTGACTATGCTACGCAGTATTGAGTGGGGAAGTAAGCTACCTTTGGGGATTATTGTTAATGAATAAATAAATCACATGCCATCCCCATAGTTCCATATCTGGAAGAATTCTAATTTGGATCCAGATCAGCTGCTGCAATGTTTCAGTGGATAATTGCTGATATAAACACTCCTGCTCTTCTTTCATTTCAGCAATTTAAAACACTGCTTTGGTTAACCAAAAGATGTGTGGCTTTCTGAAATGGTACATTTTTTTTGTTTATTTTCCCAATTTGTACCCAGACAGTTTTGGCAAAGCCAGCCTGCAGTGGTTTAAACTGGACATGTTGGGATGTGAAAAGAAAAGTAGAAAACATATTAATTCTACATCCCCCCCTCCTTTTTGTTTTAAACATATTTAAAAAATAACTTGCCCTTAAGATTATAACTTGTCCTTGTAAGGTTATATTTCATAACCCAATTCTCTCACTGGGTTTACCAATGGTGTTGTCTCAACTGAAGAATGCTAGGCTTACATATCAGGACTGATAAAAGCTGCAGCAATGGCATTTTCTGTGGGAAAGATCACATAACAGGGCTGCCCACAAGGAAGCAGGGTCAGAAAAGTCAAGATGGCAGTCGTCAAGATGGCAGTCATAGCCATGTGATTAATGCAGAAAAGGGTGCGGCTTTGATCACACAATTGTGACCATTCAGTATCTTGACCTTTTTGATCCCTCCCTGTGATATTCATGTATGTGACCTTTGTCTTCAGACTTTGTCAGTCTAAATCCAACCTCCAAAGGATTATGAAGACAAAACAGAGAAGGTTAAGGGCACAAAAACCATAGAAAGTACTCTGAAAAATTAGAAAAGCAACAAGATGAAAACTGAGTACTCATATTCAGTTGTCTGTCGTATTTGAGAAAGGAATACAGGTGTGGTTCTCACTTACTGACCATTCGCACGGCAAACTGCGAAGTTATGATTGGCCTAACCTGTAGCTATTGCAGCATCCCTGTGGTCACATGATCACAATTTGGGTTCTTGACAACTGGCATGCACTTATGATGGTTGCAGTGTCCATTTGTGACCTTCACAGCCAGCTTCCAACAAGGAAAATCAGAAGGAAATCAGAAGTCAAGTCCATGTGAGTTCATCCTCAATGACCCGTGGATATTCACTTCACAACTGTAGACAGAGCTGATGCTGTAAATCAGCACAGTTATGTGATGCTTCATTTTACAACCATGTGACTGCAATGGAATTACTGGCTCAGTTTGCAGCCAGTAGTGAGGTCCACCTCACTTAGGAATTTGGGGGTAATCTTTTTGGAATTAGCTGTGTTATTGTAGGTCAGGGTTCTTCAAACTTGGCCCTTTTATGACTTGTGGACTTCAACTCCCACAATTCCTCAGCCAGCATTCCTGGCTGAGGAATTCTGGGAGTTGAAGTCCACAAGTCATAAAAGGGCCAAGTTTGAAGCCCCCTGTTGTAGGCACGTCTCCTCAGCCAACAAGGACTATTATATCTGGTATCTATTCTAGATCACAGGAAAGAGACACACACAACTCGTTGCTGCATTCTAGTGGTCATTTGGAGACGATAGCTATGTTTACTTCGTATCTAAATTTATATCCTGCTGTTGTGTTTATTCTGACATTGAAAGCTACATCTTGCACCAATTGCAATTTCTGGACTGTTTTCAAGAGTAATGTGTACTTTCATAGAGGTGGCCCTCTACCCAGGACCATAACTGAGCCCAGAATTACAGTCATACTGTAAGTCATTGCATTTGTAAGTTGAGATATCCCATGAATAGACCCGATTTTTGGCCTTTTTTTGC
Organism: Crotalus tigris; assembly: GCF_016545835.1. Classification (NCBI taxonomy): domain Eukaryota; kingdom Metazoa; phylum Chordata; class Lepidosauria; order Squamata; family Viperidae; genus Crotalus; species Crotalus tigris. Next base: position 1,953,144 of record NW_024096573.1, read on the forward strand.
CATGGTCGTTAAACAAACATGACAGTCATTAAACAAACACCATGCTAATTAAGTAAATCCATTTTCTAAAAATGGGATTTTTTTCCTTACTGCAAACTAGAAGAAAAAGCCAGAAAGTGGCCAAAAAAACAATGCAAAACAGGGTCATGTGACCTTGGGATGCTGTAAATGGCTGTAAAGGTGAGCCAGTTGCCAAATGGCTAAGAGTTTATCAAGTAACCACAAGGGGTGTCTGTTGCCGTCCTAACTTTGAATGGTCGCTTAGCGACTGGTTTTAAGTGGAGGACCTACAGTAAACAAGTAGTTGAACACCGAGAAGCCCCCCCAAAGAATGAATGGAGGCTTTGTGGAGACTGTGAGCATGAGCCCAGCCAGAACAGACTTCTTCAGTTCCAGAGTCCGCCTTTTTCCTGTGTGTAGTGTGGATTTCCTTTCAGTCTGAGTTTCTTCATCCAGCCCATTATTAAGATAAGGCAGCATTCCTCCTTTGGAATGACATGGAGTAGTACAGCTAAATCACGTGGATTTTTATATTGATGTAGATGCTAAACAGCATAGGGGACAAGACATATCTGGCACATTATACATCAGCAGCATAGGTGTTGCAGCAATAGCCCTTTAGTTCTGTCTTCTGGTCTATTCCTACTGGAACCATTGCGAGTTCCCAAAGGCCAGCCCTTCTTCTAAATGGTCCAGAAGGTGTCCTGGTTGATGGTTTCAAAAACTGCCCAGAGGTCTAAGGAAAGTAGCAGGGACATACACTTCGAGGATAGATCATCTACTGAGCCACAGTAGATAGTTCCAATACCATCTTCATTCATATACATATACATGTACACACATACACATACACACATATACACATATACTCTTGCCTATATATCTATCCATATCCATATCTATCTATCTCATTTATGTCTGTATTCTGTCTATCTCTTACTTCTAGATATAAATCCCTGCTTTCTTTAAGCCTGCAGGTATCCTTTATGCAAGGAGAAATTGGGGGCCTCTCTTTGCCAAGAAAATGCCAGCCTTCATCAAAGAAGGGCAAGGGGATGAGAAACAGGTGGCAAGTGACAGTCATTATCACCCAGTATACCTGCCTACAATCATCCAGACTTCTGCTGAGCCAAACTACTCAACTGCAACTTAGCCTGCCTTGTGTGCCATACCCCAGTTGATGGTTCTCTGTGTCACAGGACTCCAAAACGCTGTATGACAGGAATCACCATGGTGAAGTTATTAATGGGTTAAGGTGATATGCAAAGACAGCCGCTGAGCTCAGTGGAACAAAGCCACGGTAAGCGATCCAGGAGTTGGTCTGTGGGACAACTGTTTTTCCGCTGTCATAAATCTGACCGCAATATTAAGCCTCTCGCCTTGTCACTAAACTCCCGTTGCGCCAGGACGTCCTGTTTTCTTCCTAGGAAAGCAACTCTCCTCCTGGCAGGGCTTGGACTTGACCACGCCCCCTCCGCAGTCACCTCTTTCTTGTGGTAACAGGCGGCTCGATCCCGCGGAGTCCAGGCAGGAGCGGAGCGCTGCGCAGCGGCAGACGGGCGCGGGTGGGTGGGCAGGGGGAGACTGCTGGCCGCAGCTTTGCATAGATTATGCTAAAAGCCTAAACTCCAGCCTCCCCGGGTCTGGCGCGCGGGGGGCCGGCCCCTCGGTCTAGGTGAATAAATTATGCTAATGAGACTCCCGAGGTTCTGGCAGGCGCTCGAAAGCGGCGTGCGCTGCGCTCAGCCCTGAGAAACAAGCGGGAGGCTCCGAGGCGTTTCTGCTGCTGCTGCTGCCGCTGCCGCCGCCGCCGCCGCCGCTTTCCTGACAGCCGCTACTAGAGGCGCCTACGCAGGCAGGGGGCTGCAAAGGGACTCCAGCAAGGGGGAAGCTTCGGTTCTCGCCCGCTCTGTACTGGGATAGGGGAGAGGTTGATGCTGAAGTAACTCCGAAGTTGTCTGGCTTTGCAGGCTTTTCAGGCTGCAGAAGGCGCGAAGAAACCGGAGGAGAGCGAGAGAAGCAACAAGTCCGTCGGCGCCGTCGGGGAAAGAGCCTGGAAGCGGCACCTGACAAGGTTGCTCGGCGCCTCTCGTCGGCAGATGCCATAAAAGGCAGCAGCTGGCGGAGGGTGAAGGCTGCCCTCTTCTTGGGGGCCCTCGCGCGCCTCTTTGGATGGCAGTTTGAGAGCCACCTTGGAAATCCAGGAAGCCTGTCCTGCTCGCCACCTTTTCGCACTGAAAGTGCCTTTTCTCGGCTTTGGAGGGACTCGTTTGAATATTTGCCCCCTTCCTGTGGGTTCTTGTTCTTTTTTTGTGTGGCGGGAATCTAGCGACCGTCCACTGAAAAGGAGGAGGATTTCTGTACCGCCTCTTCCAGCCAAGCATGGTGGGGAAAAGAAACCCCGACGCTAACCGGGAAGCCGGCTGCTTTGGCGGACAGGGCTTCTGTCCCCTCAGGTCTGCTCCGCCCTTCAACTCGCTGCTGGCCGCCTTCCTTCTCTCTGTGGGATCCATAGCTTCCTGCGTCTATCTGGGGATGAAGACCAACGACCTTCAGGCGAGGGTCTTTGCCATTGAGACAGCGCAAGGGGACATGGGCGCTGCTGCTCTTGCTGGCTCCTACCAGTCGCTGCCCAGCTATTCTTTGGATCAGCTGAATTCCCTGATGCAGGAAAAAGTGGAGCAACTTCTGGCTCAGGTGGGGTCGCCTTGAAAATTGAGGAGGGGATTGGCCGTCCCAAGGAAAAGGCTGTTAGCCAACCAGTCAGCTCAGAGATACCTGTGCATTTGTGAAATGGATTGGCTGTCTGGGTCCCCTCTAGGAAAATAATGGGCAACGTGTAGTCTTTCAAACATCAATGAGCATTAATGCACCCAGTCCCAGCTAGCCTAGCTAGTTGTGAGGGATGATGGAAGCTGCAGCTCAGCAGCATCTGGAGGGTCATACTCCAGATGTTAACTCCTGCCCTTTTGCCTTGGTCTTAACCAAAGGCAACCCACGTGTAAGATAGAGAGATGATGTGCATCTTGGTGGGGGGGGGGGCGAATATGATAGAGGAAAGGAGAAGAGCAAAATGCTTTTGTTAGGAATTGTCTGACTGAAAAGATCAGGTGGCCATCTAAATTATTCACTTGATAATAGTATGTGCTGCATTTACTTCTCTCCTTTTCTGCACAAAGACAGTATGTATAATACCCCAGTATCTTCCTTTGTGGCATACAGTATTAAGTGAGAAAACCATGGCTGTCCCCATGTGACCCATTGATGTCATGACTAACTGAGGGTTGGAATCTTTGTTTTCCAAGTCCTAGTTCAGCACTACCACTACCCTGCATTGTTTTTCTATATTAACTAATTTGAGGATAATGTAAGTTAGAATGCACTTCAATCTTTTTGGAATGTCAAACAGGTCTTCTCTCTGTTAGCATTGTTCTTTTATAGAATATAATTATAACACAGAATATCCTATGCTCATATGGACTTTTGCTTAAGATATCATTACCATCTACCTCCCCCACCCCACAAAGATTTAGAAGAATAAAAAAGGCTCTGAATCAATAAACAAGTGTGCTGTCTGTAGTCTGGTCATGGGAATTGCGCTCAGTTGAATAAACTAAATAAACAAGTGGTAGCTATCAGTTGCCTGAACAAAATTCTTTAAAACAAGGGTTATTATAGTGCTCAGTGGATTGCTATGAACTAGAGGCAATATGGGGCATTTGTTGCATTCCAGGAATAGCTTGAAAAAAAAAGAGGCAGCGGCAACATTAGTGGGGCAACATTAGTGGGGCTCCGTGTTACATGTTATAGAATGATACTCTTCCAACTGCATTTCATTTTCTTATGATGTGTAGATGACCAGGCTGGTCCCTCCCTCAGGCTCATCTCCTACATGATGGTTACTTGGCTAGCATTATGGTTGACAAGAGTGCCACACAGACATGTGTTTGTAAAGTAGATATTTAAGTTTAAGGACCAGTCCAAGGAGACTGCTTAACAGCAAGTAGATTTCAACTGGCAGGAGCTATATCTGTAACGTGGAAACAGTTGACCTGCATGTACAAAATATTCCTTGCTCTTTCATCTTTCATTTTCAGATACTGCCCCAAACCAAATTCTCTGTATCTGCATAGTTACTGTGGGGGAAGATAAGCAATTGTTTTCATATGCAAGACCTTAATTTTCTTGAGTTTATGTGTGATATTTAAATCAGGGGCAGCAATAGATTTCGCCCCAAAAGTTATTAAATTCTATTGCTCATCATATCCTCTGCCAGGACAGCCAATCATTACAGATGAGAGAATGGGACTGTAAGAACATCTGGAAATATATGCTTGATTCACTTCTGATTTAAACTGTGGTTAAGACTACATTGAACAAGTGATCAATTGATTAACATACAAAGTCTGGAAAACATGAAAGTTAAATGGGCTAATATCAATTTATTGTATATTTACTTCTTATAAATACCGTAGAACAGATTTGACATTAGTTCTCTCATTCAGCTTTTGCTGCAAAGGACTGTTTTTTCAGACATTTTTTTCTTCCCTACAGAAGACCTATGAACATATGGCAAAAATCAGGACAGTAAGAGAAGCTTCTTTGGACTGCAACTGCCCACCAGGTAAATGAGAAGAACATCTAAAAATATTCTAAAACAGTTTGACATTGGTTTTATGTATATTCAGTATTGCCAGACACTGAACAATATTTGTCACTGTTCCTTTGATTATTTTATTCAGGAAAGACTCAGGAATAAAATACTGTACAGACAAGTTAATATAATTTGAAAAATTAGGGAAAATTTTAATTTGGTAGGTAATTTCCTACCTCCTGTTCCATTCCTGGGAAGTTCCTTTAATTCAATGAGTTATTTCTGGGTGGACATGGATAAGATTGCACAATAATAGCTAAGAAGAATCATAAACTTAATATAGCGAAACAGATCTTATTGTCTGTAATGTGTGGTAAGGCCTTGAACCTGTATGACCCTAATCTGTTCAAAGTGATTTTAAACTTTCTTGTTTAAGGCGCAGTAAATTTTATGGGACTCATTCCCTAGCAAATCCTGTTTAAGGTTACAATCAGTCATTTTAATACTTCCTTACCAGAGAGGAAGCCCTATTGAATTCAATGATTTCTTTTTTCTTTTTAGTAGAAATATATCTGGTTGCACTGTGTGACTGCAGTCCCTTGTGTATCTGTCTGGCATAAGACAGCGAGACTTTTTTTTTTTTTTTAACATAGGAGGGGATATAAAAATGTGTTAAATAAATAAAGAATAATTGAACCCAGTGAGATGCACTTTTAAGTAAATAATTATTAGATGAAGGTTATAAAGCTAAAATCCTTTTCACATTTATTTAGCATTAAATTGTATCGAATTGGAGCTTACTTTAAGTAGATAAATGTTCATAGGCTCATGCTGTTTATTCATCTATTTTAAAGCACTTGGAAGAGTGAAGTTTATTTCCAAATAAATGTATTTAAGAATGTTCAGTGAATGAAGACATAGTGAATTAAGCATTCTAGAAATGTTTGCATTCCTAGATTCGCATATTTTATTATTACACAGAAGAAGTCATCATCTGTGACTTGCCTTATTGAAAAAAAACAAAGTTAAGCGTACCAATTAAAACTAAACAAAACTGTAGTTAATAATTGTTTTTCAATTTGCATGGTAAAATATATGCATTTGTTACATTTTCATACTATGTGTGTGTGTATTTTTGAATTAGCAATTTTTAAACATTTGAGTCTGTAAAAATGAGGTCAATAATTTGTGAAAATTTATTAATTCCCTTTTTTTAAAAAAAGTTGCAGTACAGTACTGTTTATGTGTATATGTTTTTAACTATTTTCAGAAATTAGAGCTAATAGTGCTATTTTTGTCAGGCTTCTTGAAGTTAGAGTGGCAAATAGGCTATCACAGTTACTTATTTATGGTATACTCTGCGCCATATGGTGCTCACACAAAAAAAGTGGCTCCTATGAACTATTTCACCATCAAGACTGAAAGAGAAGTATATCAGGAATAAAATTAATATGGTAGGAAGGTCATTAAAGCGGCCTATATTTCATTCATCCAAACATTATGGAATAAGTCTAAGATTCTGCATGTATATAGTTTCTTTGCTGCATATGAATAGAATAATGTAAGGATGTTGAAATCAGAGACAGGTAGTGTGCCCAAGACTAGGGCTCAGATCAGTGTTTTCCACCTTTGGAATTCTGACTGGGGAATTCTGGGGGGTAAAATCCATTACAGCTTAAAGTTGCCAAGATAGAGAAACATTGGCCTAGAGCAGGCATGCCAAACTGCCGGCCTGTGGGCTGGATGCATCACGCCAAAACCGCGCCCATGCCATTGCCGGCAATGTGGAAAAAGTCCCGATACATTGCATGATGTCACATGACGTCGTGAGTTTGACATGCCTGGCCTAGAGCATGTCCAATATACCATTATTGTATGATGGTCATGGAGGAATGCGAGGGTGCTTTGGAGAATAAAATAATCTGAGAACCATTTCATTTATTACTCCAGTAATCAGTTGTCTGTATCTGGAAAAAAATTGCAGCTTCTGAAAGTTCCGCAGACCATGATTGCTGAAAATTGATAGTAATTTAGGTGGAAATACCTGAAAACTATAGATTAGGTTAAAATAGCATAAATCAAGAAAAAATTCCCAACCCCAGTTTTGCTCATGTGTAATGTGGCTCCATTCACTTTGTAGTTCTCAGCTCTCCCCCAAGAAATTTAATTATAATTCTTAGATATCAAAAGGAGAATATTGTAGAAAAGCAACTCATTTGCTTTTGAGCATATTGCCAAAAGAAATTTGCAAGCAATTATGATTTCTTAATGAGGATATATTTATGGTATATATATTTGAGGAGTTTGCTTTTCAAATGTATGTGTTATTTATGTGCTTTTAAAATATCTTGAGATGTATCAAATATGATAATCACAGAAATTTTATTGTGATGTGTAGTATACATATTTGAACTTTGGAAGGTATTAATATCCATCTAAAATTATACCAAAGTTAGATATTAATGCTTAGATCTAATATCTAAGACAGTGATGCTGAACCTTTTAGAGACTGAGTGCTCAAAATTTGGCCCCACCCTCGCTCCACCCCCTGCCCCGCCCCCACCCCGCCTGCTGCAGGGCTACTCACCACCTCCAGGGCCTGCCGCAGATCGCCCAGGCAGTCCAGCAGTGCCATGGAGGCCACGCCCTCTGCCCGCATCCCACAGCATCAACTGTGCGTGATGGGGCATGAGGGCAGAGTCTTTTCTATGCTGCCTGACTGCCATGTCCTTGGCTGCGCTGCTCTGCGGGGGCCATGCTTGGGGGTGACTCACTTCCAGGGGGGCTGCTGGGGAGGAAGGGGCCATGAGAGGAAGTGGGGTTGGGGCAACGGCACGTGTGCCCACAGAGAGGGCTCTGAGTGCCACCTCTGGCACGTGTGCCATAGGTTCGCTACCATTGATCTAAGATATGCTTAGATATTAATATACAAGTAAAATTATCTAAGGAAAATACGCTGATTATCATGCTACAGATCAAAAATAAAGGGTGATTCTTTTTATTGGTCCAGTTAACATTCAAAATGCTGGTAAGTGTAAAATTTGAATATATGTTTGCCAATTGCCAAGCTTTTATTCTGAATTTTTTTTCAAATATAGATATTGGAATACAAGCAAGCAAACAAATGTTTTGATGCAGATAATATTATGGTAGTGTGACAAATAATTTTTGAATCATAATAAAAAACAAGTGTGGTTTTACTTTAATTCTGCATGCTCTGAAAAATGTCATAGCATGTATTTATTCTTATACAATAGAAAGGATGTTCTCATGGGGGTGTAGATATGTATGCATATTACTGTGTGTATACAGTAATGTATGTTTTGGATGAAGTGTGAATTTAATTAGAATATCTTGCTTTCTTTATAAATGCTATGATATCATATGTAGACCTGATCTATGACATGATGAATATATTGATCCTTGCAGACCTGTTCTACTTTTATTTTAACACAACTTCAATCTTTATCCTTGCTCTTATCTCTACCCAGACTCGAGCCTATGAGTTAAACAAGTAATCAGTATTGATACTAATATCAAAGTACCATTCCTCTCCTTGACATTATCCAACTTCAGCTTCAAGATGCATAAAATTATAATATTTTGCTATTTATTATTTTGGAACTGAAGTGTGGTTATTCATAATAACAACAACAACAACAACAACAACAATAATAATAATAATAATATGATGATGATGATGATGATGATGATATTTCATATAATGAATTGCACACCCATAAACCATTAGAAATTGTTATGTTAGCTGAAAAATTGACGAATAACACTTTAATTTGGTGGCGGGAAAATCTCTCTAATGCATTCAAAGCCTCTTTGCTATACTTGATGCCTTTCTTTGTCATCACAAGAGTTCCATATCTTGTGACAAATACCTGAGCATCCTCTGCTGATTTGGGGAAATTCATGCTGCATGAAATTTTCAGCTAAGATTACTTTTGAAAAATGTACTTACAGAGACTGGTTAGTTAAATTTATCTGAACACAACTTTGATTCAAATAGCCAAGGAAAATTTCCAAGTAAATAGAAATAGAACTGTAGGAACTCTGTATGTGACTGAGGTCTGTTGACTTTGTGATGAATACTCTAATGTGTGGATTGTTTTCTTAATTATATTTTATGTCTTCACTGTGGCTGTGTATTTTAAAATTACATTTACTTTAGGTTTATTAAAATGGAGTTTCCGGTAGCATTTTCCTCTTGTATTTCATATACTGTAAGTATTCTATAGTTCACCTATCATGTAATTTCTAACTTTCTGCTGCTTTGCTATTTAATAGGGATTTTTTTCATATTCTGTTTGAGAATGACACTCTTTTGAATCTTGTAAGTCTAGTTGAAGCTCTGGAAATACATGATAAAATATAATTATTGTCTCATGGGGTTCCATGATAGGGAAAATCCATGACTTGATAACTTTGCTGTTTTTATTTTATTTTTTAAATAAGACTTGAACACAGGACTACAACAGAGTCATACAGTATCTTTCTGGCTTGCTTGTTATCCACGTGAATCTTTTTATTAGCCTGAGTAAATAGTTTGTTCAACCAAGATTACATATTTTGCTTCCATGACATACAAAGGAAAGCAATATTAAGATTATTTTTATATTAAACTAAAATTACATGAAGAAAGAAGTCAATGGAAAAAATACCTATTCTTTGAATCCTTTGAATAGTTACCTGAGTGTAAGTATCAGATGCTTTGCAACTGGCTCATATTTATGATGGTTGCAGTAACCTGGGATCATGTGATCCCCTTTTGCGGTCTTCTGACAAGCAAAATCAATGGGGAAGCCAGATTCACTTAACAACTGTCTTACTAACTTAACAATTGCAGTGATTCAATTAACAACTGTGACAAAAAGGTCATAAAATGGGGCAAAACTCATTAACAACTGTCTTGCTTTGCAACATAAATTTTGGACTGAATTATGCTTGTAAGAACAAGCATGATTGTGTTGATGATAACCATACCATCTTTGTTGCTTGCTAACTTATATTCATTTGGGGAATTTCTGATAGTACTGTCCATTATATTATTATTTGTGTTCACAATACAAATTGTGATTATTGGTAATTCACTTATGTGGATTGTTGCTGTTGTCCTTCTTTTCCCTGTAAGATTTTTAGTACAAATGTAATAATGTTGGTTCTAATGAATATTATAGAATTAAGAGTTATCATTGGACTTCATATTAGAAGTGTTCCTAGGGTTGCAACTGTTAGCCTATACAGTAGATAAGCGCCCTTATTCACAAGTGAGATTTATAGTAAATATGTGTATGATTGCAACACACACATACACACACACACACACACACACACACACACACACACACACATTCTGAATCCATAACTATTTCAATCCAAGCAGAAACTGTCAGGGAAATGACTTTCTTTCTGATATGTAGATATTAAATACAAAATCTTTAAAGAAGGCAAAAAAATTTCTCAGATTGCTCATAATTTAGGAAGCTGCTATTTAAACTAAGATTATGGGTCATAATCTTATATTCTACATATATTTTCTCAACAGAAAGCCTCACTAATAAAAACGAAAGCAGAATTAGGTCTTAATGCCACAATTTGATGCATTATCATTTCACTAGGATTTGTTGTATACAAAAATACATTTAGGATTGTATTCTCAGCCTTAGATGAATTCCTCTTAAAAAAAATAGAAACATAATTTAAGATCACAAATTTGAAAACACTACTAGTTAATACCAGTGTACTAATCTTACTGAAGTCAAGACCTTGAATCAATTCTCTTTTAAATGAAATTATTACATTCTGAGAACTATTTCTGGTGGTACTGAACCTACTGACTGAACACTTCCTGATTTCAGTTAGAATAGTTATGCAAATAGTTCATCTTACATTTAATGAAATAATTATTCCTTTATATGGTCCAGAAGACAGGGGCAGAAAATGTGCAGACTTCCAGGAGAAACATTTTGGTTTCTTGAGGTTTACAGTCAGTTTCAGAAGATTAAATCCACAAACACAGAGTGAGTCATCCTGCAGCAAGTACTGAAGCTCACTATATGATCACATAATAGCTTTACAGACAGCTTTTATAGACTGTCAAGAGTGGAATGTTATACAGTTGTTCAAAGTTTCTGAAACTTTTCAAAACATTCATTTTAGAGTCAAGGATAATATACTAAGTTGTTTAGAGTCCTACTGTTCAAAAAGCATTTGTCTACTTACTCTAGCATTTAAAAAAAAACTTGTCTTAAACTTTAATAAAATCCAATACTTACAATAATTTCTGATTTTGGGACTGCCCTTACTCTGATTTGCTTCTCTTTTTCACTGTCAGCATTTATTTTGTGCTGCTCCTTTAAAATTTTTCCATTTGAAGTGTTTCAGCGCTTTTTGCATAATTTGCCATAACAGGTCTTAGTGTAGTTTTATGAACATTTGCAACATCAAAGAAGCCTTACACTAAAGGAAATATATGAACATCTGTATGTTCATAGTTCATATTTAGAAAGAAAAGGAATACAGTAATACATTACTGATTGTGAAAATAATGTGTTAACTATGTAAAAAAAGTTCTTGTTCATATTTAGGGATTACAGGGTCATAAAAAGAAAAATAAATAAAGCAGTTAATGTACATGGCAGTATACAGAGTTTTTATAAAGAGAATCAAAAGGACTCCAAGTCCTTACAATCTAAAATAGGAAAAGGTCAGCAGAGGGGAAAATGTAAAGGGATGGATGTAAAAAAATGTGGTTAACACATGCATGAGAATTAAAGTGAAAAATAACCTAAAAGCATGGATTTTAAAATAAGGATTTAAAAGAAAAGCTAAAAAAAAAGTGACAGCACATGTATATTCAGTTACAGAATGCCATTCATAGAGAACAAAAGGGGAAATGAATGGAGTTGTAAATATAGAATAAAAGATGGGGGGGGGGTTTAAAGGTCACTGGAGCTCTAGAGTTTAAAGTCCAGTATGTCTTGGTTCCAAGCACACTAAACCATGGTTTATTTTTACCATGGCTTGTTTAACATTAGCCTGATTCATATTACCCTAATATTACACATAATGTAATTCCAATTGTACTACAATTTACTCATTGTAAATTTTGCAATAGTTGGATTCATTAATTGCTCTAAGTATAAGCCTAACCAATCAGATAAAATATGTTGGTCCTTGAAGCCATTTTATGGCTCATGCTGTATCTCCAGGACAGCATGTTCTAAGTAAACATTTTGTGAAATTGAGAAGAGGGGCTTTCTGTGAGATTCAATTTCCAGGAAATGTCATTTTCAGAGTTACCTGGAGGTAACTCTTCTTGATCCCCTGATTTGGGATAGCTGGTACCATGGTGAAGGGCTGTTGTTCATTTTTAATGATATAACCCATTAAACCAATGATAACATTGCAGAATATGTAAACCACTCAGAGTATATCTGATTTGAATTGTTTATAAGACAAAGTAAATAAAAATAAATAAATAATGTCTTGCACGAGGTGGAACTCAACCACGAAAAACAAGTGTCAGCTGATCATGGAAGAAAAAAAATCATAAATGCCTTATGTTTGATAGTGAGGTTGTAGTAGGAAGACTAAGTTGTCATCAATAGTTTGGGAAAGGAATTCTTGCAAATTATATAAAGTGAAACTGAATTCTAGATTGATTCTTGGATAATACTTGATTTGCTGTTTGAATGGGTGTTTCACAAACTGATGTGATGTCAATTAAAAATGGGAGTATCCTGGGTGGAAATCATATTCTTCTCTGAATTGGTTAAAAGGAAGTCTGGTTGGTGGACTCAGCTTTGGCAGCCCTTTTTAAATACATGCAGAAAACATGTTCCCAGAGTGGGATTTAGCTATTATTGTCCCTGTTCACAGGAAGGGAGGGAGCCTAACCCAACCAAAGAGAAACTGTATGCTACCCTTATTAACTTAAATCCAGCTTTTGACATAATCCTTACAGATAGTGTGAGGTATAAACTCAACCTTTCAATCTTGATAGGTCTACTTCTGTAAATTTAAACATTTTACCCCCAAAATATACTCTCTTCATAAAATGAAAATAAAAAAGACAATGGAAAACTTGGAAGATGTATATAAAAATTGTACTAAATACAAAACAGGTATGGAGTATAATTGGGAGAAACTAAAGAGGCTCCAGGAATGATACAGAAAAGTGAGCTAAATGAGATGTGGAAGAGAAAACCTTTCTAAATGAAAACAGCAGTAGTTAAGTGAGGAAAGAAAAATAGATGGCCAGGAAGCTAGATGAAGAAAAGAATGGAGTGGAGCTAATAGGTATTTTTAGAGATGTACAAACCTGCAGATTTGTTATACCATTCCTGGGTGAACCCAAAACATTTGTAGTTTGGAAAATTTACTATAATTTTAGGAACTGCCCCCAGAATGGCATAGTATAAAAGGGGATGTGGCATGGCCAGAGGACCAAATGCAGTTTCTGGAGCACTCCAAAATGTCCACCTCTTGAATCAGTGAGTTTATTCTTAGAGGTTTATAAAGCTTAGAAAAAGAAGTATTGGATCTTAATAACTGGAAAAGACCAAAGTGTCATCATAATGTTGCTTAGTTGGGAAAAAAAGCACAAGAGAAGGAAGAGAAATCCAAATAAAAAGGAACAAAGTTGGCAAAACTTTCTAAAATTCTCCAAAGGCATTACTTCTTAAGTACCACAATGTTCATTTAATTGAATGTTAGGCAGGTTAGGGCACAGTATTTAACAGGAACATATACAAGAACATAATGTTGACCATGTAGTACTATAGCAAGCTTTTTCTAATTTCTCACATTTCATCAAGATTGCTTCCTGAAGCATTACTATTAAGAGAACAAAATCAATTTCAGGGATTAAAAAAGTGTATAAATTGATATCAGCAGGATATTATACTATATTATGACTAAAGATGTTGCAAAAGAGATGAATTAGGAGTTGACAGTCTAATGAATGGAATGGGACATTGCCATTTTGTTAGTAGCAGAGCTGTTTCATTACTATTTCTCTGTTGTTATCTATTAAGGTATAATACTTTCAAAATAGTGTGGATTTTAGTTTGTCAGTACTGAAATACTTTAATAATGCAGATGTCTATTGATGTATAGCAGAGTAGCCTATAGCGTCTGCTGATTTAAGGGTGCTGATTCTTTTCTTCACAATAGAAATAAATTTATTTTAAAGGGTTAAGATAAAATCTTTTGATTATACTTACCATGTGTGAGGGGTAATCTTAGAAGGATCTTAAAAGAAGATTTAATTGAAAGCTTCAGATTCAGTTTTTAACTGAGGTTCATTGTTGACATTTATAGGGAATAATGCTGGAAGTTGTAAAACTGTCTATTTAAAATTGTATTTTCTGTTTTTATCAGTCTCATTTGACAAGAAACTTAATTTCTGATATCAGAAAATGTGTAAATTGATGTAGTAGTATATGATGTTGATGTAGTATATATCCTTGAAATTCATTTGTTATTAATATTTTAAATCAGAATTACAGAAGTCAGGTATAGAACGTTAGAAATATATTTTAAAAATTTGTGAAAGATATTTCTTTGTGCGCAGTTACTTGATCACTCAAAGTCCAGTTTTCCAAAACTGGATTTAGAAACTGAGTTCACATAATATGATAAGCCATAATGTAGTTTTCTATTTTGTTATAATGTGCTGTGTAAACAGAGCTATAATTTTAAAATCCTTCCCTCTCTCAAATGCATAAAATGTGCTACTGATTTTAAGTAATTTAAGCAGTTCAGAGCACTAATGGATGTTTTAACTTTTTCAAGACCATAGAACATCTGGGACTATTTTTTTTAATGAAGACAATAAACAGAGTATTGAAATAATATATATTTCATTAACAGTCTTCCCTCTTCCCCCTCACTTTAATATATCAGTTGTAAATCTTAATGAGATTTGTGAGCTTGCTTCTGATGGCATATTTCAACAACGCCCCGGAGTGAAATTTTTCTTGGTTGCAGTGATGGCTGAAAAACCACTTTCTCAAAAATTTGCTGAAAGAAAAGGCAACATAACTTTCAGCGCTTTTTCACTTAAAAGCTTATACTCTCTATGAACTTTCATCCAGAAGAGTTCTAGGAGCACCTCCCCTCCCAATGTTTCATGGTGACATCTGAAACAACCGATCCCCTTCATTCATGTTTTATTTGGCTTGTGAAATTGAATAAATCCCAAACCCGCAAAAAGGCTTCTCTTGAATCTTGGAACCAGCTTAGTTGGACTCAGCTAACAGTGAAATAAATGACATTAGAAAATTTTTGTTTGCTGTCACAACTTATTTCTCAGTTATACTGTTTATCTGATTTTTATTAACATAGAAGGTGAAAGGCAATAGCCATTTGATTGATAATATTGAAATGCAATTCAGATAAGCTAAATGATAACTTTCAAAAGTCATGTTCTCCATGCTGCTTGGGAAATCAGGAAACTGAAGTCTAATATATTTGGAAAGTGTGATATTGGATAACTGCCTGTAGGCCAGATGTATTTGAACTGGCATCAATTTTACCTCATTTTAGGATTTTTTTTTTCTTATATAATTCTCAGTGCAAATTATTATGTTTGAAGAGTTAATGGACTGCTTGAAAATTCAAAATAACTCAAAAAGCCAAAGTGTTAACATGATTGAAATGTTGGACTATGAGACACCAGAGTTTAAAGGCTGTTTGGTAATTAACCTTACTGGAAAGCATCAGGCTAGAGATTAGTCTCCGTACCTGACTAACTAAAGATTAAATTTGTTCTGTGTATTAGACAGTTTTACATGAAGTCATTCGACTGATGGGTAGACATGTCACTTCACAAAATTATAAAGTGGTCATTAGTTTTAACCTCCCACAACACACATATGAAATGCTACTTCCAGAAAAAAAAGTTTCCATTGCAGGTAGTTTTCAAGGGAAATGTTAATATGCATTTAGAAACAATTAAAGGCTGATTATAGATCAGCTGGATAAGTTGCTTTAAAGCCTTACTGGGCCTCAGTGGGAACTCCCCTTGAAATGCAAATATGAACTTCAGAAAGGCAACTTCTGTGCTACCTGGTGCTGGCTATGCCAGGCTAAGAATGACTTTAGCATCTCTTCCCAACCTCTGCAATTCTAAGGCTATTTTTTCCCCCTTCAGCTGTTAATTAAATACACAAAAAATATTCATTAATGAAATTAATTTCATGTATAGTTTTGTACTGACTGGCCTTAAATATACAACTGGAATATGCGGGAAAAATATCAAGCACACAGTCCTTGTTCCTTCATAGTTAAACAAAATGGTTTTCTTGAAATTATGAGGCTCTGAATATACAATGCATGTTAGGAGACAATTTGTGTCTTAGTGCTTATAGTATATAGCTACTGACTGGCTAGCCCAGAAGGACATTAGGATGGCTAGAGATTATTTACTATTTTGGGGATAGGGACAAGTCACTACAAGTGAAGTAATGCTAAATAAACAGGCTCTATAATGCATGTGACTGGATCAGTATTCTCGATTTTTTTCTGTTTTTCATTTGTTTGTTTTTTAACTTTTAAACTGTGCACGTTTTAATAGCCAATCAGCAAATGCATTTTCTAGCTAATAGTGATAGCTATAAAATAGCCAGCCAATCAATGCTTACCAGACTGCTTGTTGGAACATAAGGTTTTTCAATGGTATTTGTCGCTGATTAGTAGGGTGTTTGCAACTGGCTCAGGTATATTCTGGGAAAACCTGTAGTAGTTCTCATCCATTCATGGCATCATTTGATTAGTGAATAACTCATCCTATCATATCTTAAGCTGTGCTGGGAGCAACCCAGTTCTGATATTAAAGGATAGTGTGAGGTGGCATCAGATGTAGACTTTGTGGGACAATACTGTTTAGCTGCCTCCAACCACAAATCCTGTTTATATGTTAAAATCAAATAACTGAAAAGCAGTATTGGATTCATTTTTTAATATTTTGATGATAGTGTTCACAGGCATACTTTGTAACTATACATATACAGGGCCTCAGAAATAGATACAAAATAAGGTAAATTTTAAAAATATGTATTGTATTTTTATGCTTTTTATAAAAGCATTTTATGCTCATACACACACACACACATACACACACACATACATACACATATACTCATAGGTGTATGTCTCTAGGTGTTTGGGTGTAAATCCACGGAATATGAGAGAACAAAATAATTGTGTGTTGCTACATTCTTTACAAACCATAATTGCCCAATCATAATGTTGCAGGAATCTTTCCATTGCATTTTTTATTATTATCTTGCTGAATCTTTTAAAAACTAAAACTAATAAGGCCTTGGAGCAGTGTAAGAGTTTGGAATTCCAATAAATTATGTATTGGAAACATTTAGAGAAAAATTCAAATTACAGCCACTTTAAGTAAGGAAGAAGATAGATTTAACATTAAACGGCTTACAGAGGGCTGAACCTAGGCTCACAACCTTTGTTTTGTTGCTTCCTATTTCGTCACTTGCTACAGCCCCTGTCTCCCCATATTTTGGTTGGAGAAAATAAGTAAGGTGCAACTATAAGTATGCCTCTTCTATAGTGTGAAAAATTGTGAGACCTCCATTTTAATTGCTAATTTTTCACTTGAGAATATTTGGAATATTGACAGTAATGTAATGTACAGTAATGTACAAGATCATATAAACTGTCATTATGCATTAGCAAAGTCTTATGTATATACATTAATATAGACTGTGCAACTGTAATATTCAGAATAAAACAGTTACCGTATTTAGCACAGAATATCAGGTGTATGCAAGTTTTTCTATTGTGTTCTGTTTTGCACTGATTAGTAGAATTCATGTTTATGCAAATAACATTGGGTAACTTAGGGGCAAGAGATCATGAAGAGATACCATGTCTTACATTCTCTTGAAATGTCCATTGACTTTGTTATGGGATATACTCTGCTTTTCTTGAATAACATTGTCTGTTTCCACTTAATCCTCATATATCAGCATGACTTTCTTCCATTCCTTCTTAATTTATAACAGTTGCAAGTTGTAATTTTAATAACTCATGTACAATCCTCCTCCTCTTTGTTGGCAGTTGTAGAGTATACATTGAAAATCCATTTAAATTTTGAATTCCTTGAATTTAAGTTATGGAAAGGCAAAATGATGTTAAGAATTGCTCCTAAGATTTGGAATGGAGAGTGGATGTCATAGAACATTGCTAATTACACTTTGTTGTAATTAAAAGGCCACTCTAGACTATTCAGTGATCCAAATGCCATTGTCATCTCTTTTGAATAAATATTACATATTTAATAAAAATAATTATAGAAGAACACATTGTTGAATCACCACTGGAGTCTATAATTATACATACATTGGATAGCATAATTAAGAGATATTCTTCCCCCCCAAATATCTTTATTGCAGTTCATAAACAAACATTAAAATACAAAATCACATAAAGGGAAAAAAGGGGAGAGGAGTAATAGGGCAGATTAAAAAATGGCAAAAAACCATGAAACAAATATAAAGCAAAAGTGGCCTCCAAGATTTTTCCATACAAAAATATTAGTACAATACAAGAAACTCTCTGTAGTTTAAATGAATATTTAATTTTAAGCCTATCTTAAAATACTAACAATGATCACTTTAAAAACCAATTTCATATTATTTTCTGTTAGGATATTGAATTTAATAGCTGGAACAGTAAAGTGTACAATAGGCCAGAACAGATAGTTGTAGTTGACTAGTTAGAGAGTGCTGACTCATGCTTGAGACAATCTGTGCTATGATTGGTTGCTTCAATATAGAGGTGGCGTTTCCCCTTTTTCCCGCCTTTTTCTTCTGTGTAATCTGTATACTGTAAAAAAATACCTCATTATATTCCTGTGTTCCTGACTACTATGAGTTCTTTCTTTCTGGATGGTGACAAAGACTGTTAAATATATTTATATATATAAAAGACTGCAAGTTTGTTAGTGTTTCTGACTTCATTTGGACATACTCTTCTCCTAATTTTAATCTAACCTATAATAAATTGTCAAATATAAATAACCATATATTGAAAAACTTTAACCTTAATCCTAAACACAATCTTTCTCTAGTCAGGTTAAATTTATTCTTGAAAGAAAAAAAAACTTTCTCTTATAAGTATAGCTCAGTCACAGAAAAAACCAACAACCCTGATTGTTGATATAAAATGCAAAGCTCAGCGAAAATTATATTGAAATTTCAATATATTCCATTAGGCTGTAATCATTTATATTGTCTTAAAAAATTTGTTGTAGTCCTAACAATTTCATATGAGGTGTGAAATATTCAGTTGAATTAAATAATCATTGACTTTAATTCAGTAAAGAATATATTTCTATAAATTTAAGATACCTGTCTAAAAAGTAAACTTTGAAAAATATCCAGGCTCCATTCACTATACATGTTACATTCCTGTAATTTCTGTTTTTGTATTTCATTTCATAACTTGCTATATTCACAGATAATCCAATATGCCAACCCCCATCTCATCTCTGAACTTGATAGACACTCTTCTTTTTATTAGTATTCAGTATTTCTGAACGGATAATGTGAAATAGCTAACTACATTTTCTCTCTGCTTTTCTTGTAGTAAATTTGCATTTCCTTAAAAAGATTTTTTTTAGAGAGGGGTAGTTGGAGAGGATCCTGGAAATAATCATCTGAATATTTTGATGATTTTGAAAATGAATCTTATTTTCTTTTTTCTATTCAAACCCTATATAAATCTGAAGAACCTATTCTAAGCTCCCTCTGCCTATCTTTTCTAAAGCATTACAAATGCTTCTAATATGCAAATTCCTCATATCTTCCAAACAGTACAACCTGTCATGTCAGGAACAGACATAACATAGTAGGTTGCCTGCCACTGATCATACTGAGAATTCAAATGGATAGCCCATTCTGTTTAACCTAATGAAGTACTATAAATAGTTCTTGGTCTGTGAATAATGGCCCGATGATTGTTAGTATCTTTGGGAAAATACACGTTGGCTTTAAAAAGAGCATTTGTTTCTAACTAAAGCCAGATTCCTCTTCCCAGCTGCCTAATAATGTTCTTTCTTTCTTGTGGAGTATCTAACTATATCCTTTCTCACTGCATTCAGTGTTCTTTATAGGATGGTGAATTTAGGATTTACAATGAAGATTATTAGTGTCTTTTTATTGCATTGTAGGCAGAAACACTAAGTTATTTGTTAGGCTATGCTGTTTCATTTCAGTTTAAGCCTTATGAAACTCCACTATGTAGAGTAGACTTTAAGAGGAGCTTTGTTTGGCATGTAGACTTCAATTCAAAGTCTGGTAAGATATTATGGCGTTCACTGAGAAAGAGCTTGATGTTGGTCAAGAGGCTTTTTATATGCAGAAGTATATTAGCTGTAATATTTGTTACCTAACAATATGGATTTGGAGGTTTGTGCATGACAGGATTATATATTTTTGATTTGCATAACAATGGTAGTTCTGATTTTACTGATTTCTTCTAATAAGGTTAGCAGTTTACTTTTTATATAATTAGGAAAACATTAACTTACCTACAGATAGGCATAAATATAAAAAGAGAGAGGAAGAGAGAGAAATATGTAAATGTACTTTTTTAAACAATAAAGATAATTTCTTGAAATGCGGTAAAAAGAACTATGATAAGAACTGAATTATCATTATTATATTTTTACAGTGCTGTAAATTCATTGTTTAAACTGCCAGCAAATAATGGGAAGAATATATAGGATTTTGTTTTTAATCAGAGAAGTTTGCTATGTTTCTATTGTGGAAACATAAACATACAGCCATTGAAAGGATCACGCACCTCAGTTCTAATTTACATGAAAACTGGGACATGACCACTGAAGTAAAACAAGGATAGAGAAAACCTGAACAGCATTATTCAAAATGAAAAAAGTCTTCTGCAGTCACGACATAAGCCTAAGACTGAAAATCAGGCTTGTCAGATGCTATATTTTTTCTATCCTGCTCTATGGAGTAGAGAGTTGGTCTCTGACAGAAGGCCACCTGAAGAGACTAGAAGCATTTGAAATGTGGATTTACAGGCGGCTGTTACGTATAAGCTGGGTTGACAAGATCAGAAGTGAGATGATAAGCCTCCTGGGAAAGCCAAGGGAAATCATCAAAACAATTAAAAAATGAAAATTAGAATATTTCGGACATGTGATGCGACACCCAGAAAAATACGACATACTCCATTTAATCCTCCAGGGAAAGATTGAAGGCAAACGAGGTCCAGGCAGAAGAAGAACATCGTGGCTTCAAAATCTAAGGGACTGGTTTGGACAAAACTCAGCAGCACTTTTTCATGCGGCAGCTGATAAAAACAGGATCGCCAACATGATCGCCTATGTCCGATAACGGATATGGCAGAAGAAGAAGAAGAAGAAAACATACAGCCACCATAAACTTGCAGTATGAAAAAATTAGTAACTGTCCACTGAAATTAGAGAGTTTTTTTCCCCTTTTGTTATAGAGTTTAAATACAATTATTTTATAAGTTCATTTCTCCCCCCCCCTTTTCTGTTCAGCATTTTACAGTGTTTTAAAAGTGAAAACTGCTTCTTCATGCCTTGTGGGAAAAAAATCAAGTTGGATTTATCTTTGATTTAATTACAAGAAATTTATTTTCCAATATTTCCTAAGATGACTTGAAAATAATTAAAAATTAGAATAAAAACATTAATGAAAACATTGAAACAACCCAAAGAGACCAATAACAAAACAGAGAAAATAAAAGATGTAGAATAAAATAAATAGCTTATGAAAAGAAAGTCAAGTCTGTTGATTTCAAAATAGGCAGCAACATATTTTGTGGTCAATATTTCTATCATGAATATCAATTTGAGGAGATTTGCTCATTTCATCTTGATTGGCAGAGGAGTACTTTCATATTGGTATCTCCTAAAGATACTGCAGTATAAAATGTTGCGTAGAGATGCAATACCTCTGATAATTTCCCAAAGCATCAATTGATTTAGGAAAAAATATAAAAAAAGGAAGCAAGGTATATATATATATATATATATATATATATATATATATATATATATATATATATGTAGGTCTTTGGTTGTTCGGGTTTTCTCCCGCGTAAAATTGGAAGTGTCTTGGCGACGTTTCGACGAAGTCCCATTCGTCATATTCAGGCTGGTGTTTTCAGCTTCGTGCTTCGAGCAGCAATGTGTGGTCTTAGCTGTTTCTTCCTTTTAACTGCCAGTGGGGGTCTGAACTGATTGGGTGGGAGCTTGGCTGTGTTCTGATTGGGTGGAGGTGTGTTCTGATTGGTTAGGGGCTTGACTGTGCTCTGATTGGCTGGGGGGTTGGCTGTGCTCTGATTGGCTGGGGGAGTGTTCTGTTTGGTTGTGCTCAGGTTAGTCTGAGTTGCAGATGGGTTTAAGATTTTGGGCTGCCTTGCTATTTTTTGGCTTCGCGTTCGTGGTCGTGCCTCCTCTTCATGGAGGGTGTCAGTTTGCTTCATGTATGGATTGGAGGGGTTTAAAGTGGCTAATGATGCAGCTGTGGTATGGCTTCTGGTTTGTGGTCGTGCCTCGTCATCGGTGTGGCTTTGGGTTTGTTTTTTGCGTGGATGTGTGGTGGTGACATCCTGTGTGGTTTTTGTGAGTGTGGGTCTGTTATCATTTTTTGTGTTAGGGAGTCGTTTGTCAATAAGGGCGGGTTTCCAAATGGCTGGTAGGCAGGAGGTATCATCTCGCTTGTTCATGCTGTGTGGGCATTTTTCTATCTCGATGGCTTCTCTGATTATTCTGTTATTAAAATGTTCACTTTTGGCAATGGTTCTGGTATTTTTAAAGTCAATTTCGTGTCCTGTGGCTTTAAGGTGTTGGACCAGGGAAGATGTTGGTTCCTCTTTTTGGACTGAGTTCTTATGTTCTTCAATGCGTGCACTTATTCTTCTGTTGGTTTGTCCGATGTATGTGGTGGGACAAGTGGTGCATGGGATTTCATATACTCCTTGATTTTCTAATTCAATTTTATCTTTGGGGTTTCTAAGGATGGTGGATATTTTTCTGTTTGTGCAGAATGCTGTTTTGATGTTGTGTTTATGGAGGATCTTACTGATTCTGTCTGTGGTGCCTTTATGTATGGGAGGAGGGCTTTGCCGTTTTCTTGTTCTTTGTCTTGGATTTTAGTGGGGGTTTCTTTTTGGATTAGGTTTGTAATCTTATTTCTATGGAATTCATTGGATGTTAGTACATTGGTGAGAGTGTGTAGTTCGGGTTTTAGGTGTTGTTCGTCAGGATTATTATGCTGGTGTCTTCTTTCAGGTTACGTAGTGCTGTCTGTTCCTCTTTGGGTAAGTTGCTTTTGGGTGGCTTGCTGGTGCAGAGGATGTTGGTGATTTTGAGTCTGATTCTGTTAGCGTCATCGGGGTTGGTTTTGGTCAGGCTGGTTTCAACTCCACATATAATGAATGAAACCATTATATGTGGAGTTGAAACCAGCCTGACCAAAACCAAACCCGACGACGCTAACAGAATCAGACTTGAAATCACCAACATCCTCTGCACCAGCAAGCCACCCAAAAGCAACTTACCCAAAGAGGAACAGACAGCACTACGTAACCTTAAAGAAGACACCAGCAGAATAATCCTACCAGCAGACAAGGGCAACGCCACGGTGGTTATGAACACATCTGACTACCAAACCAAATTAACCAACCTACTCCAAGACTCCACATACAAACACCTAAATACAGATCCCACCACCTACCTGGAAAAAACCACCAGATCCAAAATAAAAGCCTCCCCCATTAGCGAAGAGATCCAGCAAAGAATCATTCCCAGAGAGAAATCATCCAGATGCCCCAAACTCTATGGTCTCCCCAAGATACATAAGAAGGAACCCCACTCAGACCTATAGTCAGCTCCATAGGCTCACCTCTACAAAACCTAGCCAAATTTCTCGCCAAACAACTACAGCCCTATGCAGAATCCATCACCTCACACGTAAAAAACTCGTTCCAGTTTATAGAGATCATAAAGAAACAAAACTTACAGCCCAGCGACCTACTAGTGAGCTTCGATGTCATATCCCTCTTCACCCAAGTGCCTATCAAAGAAGCCTTGACAGCTATTCAAAACAAATATAACCCCCCCAAACACATCTTAGATCTGACCAACCACTGCCTATCCAACACATACTTCATCTATAATGGACAAAAATACAAACAAACAGAAGGAGCACCCATGGGATCACCCCTCTCACCTGTCATTGCCAACCTCTACATGGAACACTTTGAAACCCAAGCTCTAGAAAAATCGGATCACAAACCCAAACTCTGGCTCAGATACGTAGACGACACCTTCATAATCTGGCCACATGGGAAAGAAAAACTGGACAACTTCCTCACACACCTCAACAGCCTACACCCCAAAATACAGTTCACCATGGAAACAGAAGCTAACAACCAACTTCCCTTCCTGGATGTCTTAGTCTACAAGAAATCCAATGGCTCCCTAGGACACACCATCTACCAGAAGAAAACACACACAAACCGCTATCTGCACGCTCTCTCACACCACCACCCAGCACAGATCAACTCTGTAGCCAAGACACTCATCTCCAGAACAAAACGCTTAGCTGACGAACAACACCTAAAACCCAAACTACACACTCTCACCAATGTACTAACATCCAATGGATTCCATAGAAATAAGATTACAAACCTAATCCAAAAAGAAACCCCCACTAAAATCCAAGACAAAGAACAAGAAAACGGCAAAGCCCTCCTCCCATACATAAAAGGCACCACAGACAGAATCAGTAAGATCCTCCATAAACACAACATCAAAACAGCATTCTGCACAAACAGAAAAATATCCACCATCCTTAGAAACCCCAAAGATAAAATTGAACTAGAAAATCAAGGAGTATACGAAATCCCATGCACCACTTGTCCCACCACATACATCGGGCAAACCAACAGAAGAATAAGTGCACGCATTGAAGAACATAAGAACTCAGTCAAAAAAGAGGAACCAACATCTTCCCTGGTCCAACACCTTAAAGCCACAGGACATGAAATTGACTTTAAAAATACCAGAACCATTGCCAAAAGTGAACATTTTAATAACAGAATAATCAGAGAAGCCATCGAGATAGAAAAATGCCCACACAGCATGAACAAGCGAGATGATACCTCCCGCCTACCAGCCATTTGGAAACCCGCCCTTATTGACAAACGACTCCCTAACACAAAAAATGATACCAGACCCACACTCACAAAAACCACACAGGATGTCACCACCACACATCCACGCAAAAAACAAACCCAAAGCCACACCGATGATGAGGCACGACCACAAACCAGAAGCCAGACCACAGCTGCATCATTAGCCACTTTAAACCCCTCCAATCCATACATGAAGCAAACTGACACCCTCCATGAAGAGGAGGCACGACCACGAACGCGAAGCCAAAAAATAGCAAGGCAGCCCAAAATCTTAAACCCCTCTGCAACTCAGACTAACCTGAGCACAACCAAACAGAACACTCCCCCAGCCAATCAGAGCACAGCCAACCCCCCAGCCAATCAGAGCACAGCCAACCCCCCAGCCAATCAGAGCACAGCCAAGCCCCTAACCAATCAGAACACACCTCCACCCAATCAGAACACAGCCAAGCTCCCACCCAATCAGTTCATACCCCCACTGGGTTAAAAGGAAGAAACATTGCTAAGCACGAAGCTGAAGACACCAGCCTGAAGATGACGAATGGGACTTCGTCGAAACGTCGCCAAGACACTTCCAATTTTACGCAGGAGAAAACCCGAACAACCAAAGACCTACATACAAACACCCGCGAAATCCTCAGAAAACATATATATATGTTGGTTGTTCGGGTTTTCCCCCGCGTAAAATTGGACTAATTTTTAGTCTCCCAATTTAATTCTTTAATTCTTTGTCAGAAAAAGAAATTTGGATTTGTAATGTTTCGTAGTTGCGACTTGAGCCTGCTTAACGCCCCTAGTTGGGGGCTGCAAGGCAAAAGAGATTGTAAAAAGTAAAACTGCAGTACAGCAGTTAAAAAAATGTCAAGGTGTAATCAATTAGACATCTGTCTGAAAAACTTCCTGCATATACTCCCTTGACTCAGCTGGCAAAAAGGGAGGACAGCCTGTGGCTTGGTGGTTAAATCACTGCCTAGTATGTAAACTGCCCAGGTTCGAATCCCATAAAGGGTGTGGCTAACTGAAGAGAGCAGAATGAGCTCGAAATGGCCATCTTAGTCTCCCAATTTAATTTTTTAATTCTTTGCCAGAAAAAGAAATTTGGAGATAGATAGATAGATAGATAGATAGATAGATAGATAGATAGATAGATAGATAGATATATATATATATATATATATATATATATATATATATATATATATATATATATATATATATATATTACCTTCTTACAATTCATATTTCCCTGTTGGTCATAGTCTTAAACATTCATAACAAGGAAGGGAGAAACCACTAGTTATAATTCAGTTCATTAACTCTTCAATTCATTGTACATCTCTGAACACTGCTAAGTAAAGTTCATTGAGAGGAATAGTGAATTCTCTAGGATATCTGGTGATTAGGTTACCAAGGATGTTATCAGTTTTCTTGGTAATCCTTTCAAATATCTTTAACTCCATTATGTAGTAATATTATTAACCTGGTAGAAATTTAGCAAAGTGAGGCTGTTTTTGAATCATTCGTTTATTAATAAAATAAGTTTACACAAAAAGTGCCAGGATACATGCATGAAATAATTCTTAGACAAAAATGTTCATTTCTGGATTTAAGAAGGAATTCATCTTAATGGGAATTGAATAAAAATATGATTCAGAAATATGTTAAATATTTATTATTATTGTTGTTGTTATTATTATTATTATTATTATTATTAATCACGTGATTATTTCAGACAAATCGTTGTCCAGTCTCTTCTTAAAAACTTCCAATATTGGAGCATTCACAACTTCTGGAGGCAGGTTGTTCCATTGGTTAATTGTTTTAACTGTCAGGAAATTTCTCTTTAGTTCTAGGTTGCTTCTTTCTTTGATTCCATCCACTGTTTCCATCCATTCCTTCTTGTCTTGCCCTCAGGTGCTTTGGAGTATAGCTTGACTCCCTCTTCTTTGTGGCAACCTCTGAGATATTGGAACACTGTTATCATGTCACCCCTAGTCCTTCTCTTCATTAAAGTAGACATACCCAATTCCAGCAACCGTTCTTTATATGTTTTAGCCTCCAGTCCCCTAATCATCTTTGTTTGTACTCTTTGTACTCTTTCTAGAGTCTCAACATCTTTTTTACATCGTGGTGACCAAAACTGGATGCAGTATTCCAAGTGTGGCGATACCAAGGCTTTATAAAGTGGTATTAACACTTCATGTGATCTTAATTCTATCCCTCTGTTAATGCAGTTATCACTGTATTGGCTTTTTTGGCAGCTGCAGCATACTGCTGGTTCATATTTAAATGATTGTCCACTAGGACTCTGAGACTCCTCTCACAGTTACTACTACTGAGCAAGGTAGCACCTATACTGTACCTGTGCATTTGGTTTTTCTTGCCTACATGTAGAACCTTACTTTTTTCACTATTGAATTTTATTTTGTTAGATAGCACCCAACATTCCAGTCTGTCAAGATCCTCCTGTATCTTAAGCCTATCTTCTGGGGAGTTGGCTATTCCTGCCAGCTTGGTGTCATCTGCAAATTTGATGAGTTCCCCATCTATCCAAATCGTTGATGATGTTGAAAAGCACTGGGCCCAGAACAGAGCCCTGGGGCACCCCACTACACACTTCCCTCCATGTAGATGCAGTTCCATTGAGGACCACATGCTGATTATGGCCGGTCAGCCAGCTACGAATCCATCTGGTGGTGATGCTGTCTAACCCACATTTTTCTATCTTACCAAGTAGAAGGTTTATTAAATTTGTATGCTGCCCATCTCACTCTGCAAGGCAAGTCTGGGCAGTTTACAATTAAAATCATGACAGAAACAGTTAAAAGACTTTTGGAGATGCTTTATTTGGTTTTCTTTTGAAAAAAACCAAAATAGTATTGTGATAATTATAATTAAATTGTGCTATCAGTTTTTGAGGTAGAGATAATTGAGGGAAGGTAGAATAGTTCATACAGAAAATAAGGTGTTATATAAGCAAAACAGATAAAACATTATATTAGTCCTGAAAGATTTTAGTCTATATCGATTAAGATTCAGTCTAATTTTTCAGTAGTGTCTGTTTTCTGACCTTGTCTACCCTAAAGGACAGACAGTTCATGGTGTGATGTGGCACTTGCTTATGTAGGAGGCTTTAAATATGATAGATATTTGTTTTTGAAATCCCACCTAAATAGCCTCCTAAATAAAGTTCATCTGTGTTATAGATAGTACTTTAATTTTCTAAGTTCTCCAGACATAACTGCAAGAATGATATTGTTCTCTGATGCATGGACGTATGTTTCTCTGCCTAAAAACTCTTGATAATGTATTATTTTCTTCAGATATTGTCGATAATGTATTATAATAGAATGAATCAGAATATTATCTTATCATTTTATTCTTTGTCAAAATAGAGAAGCTAGAAGACAACAATCTTGGATTGTCCATTATTTCAATATCATCATTTTCAACTTCTGCCTTCCCTTTTGCAGTTATGAAAATTATATAGTATCTAATAACAATATGATTCTAATTTTCATTCCTGTACTTTCTTTAATTCTGTCTATTTTTCCCCCTTGTAAATGTATGAAGAACAGTTGCAGGAATTGGGCATGTCTAGTCTAGTGAAAAGAAGGTCCAGGGGTGACATAATAGCAGTGTTCCAATATTTGACGGGCTGCCACAGAGAAGAGGGGAATAAACCTATTTTTCAAAGCACCAGAAGGCAAGACAAGAAACAATGGATGGAAACTAATCAAGGAGAGAAACAACCTAGAATTAAGGAGAATTTTCCTGACAATGAGAACAATTAACCAGTGGAATGGTTTGCCTTCAAAAGTTGTGGGAGGCTTTTAAGAAGCTATTGTCTAAAACGGGTCTCCTGCTTGAGCAGGGGGTTGGACAAGAAAACCTCCAAGGTCCTCTCCAACTCTGTTATTCTGTGTTCCATGTTCTCAAGTGGACAACCTGAAGCCTCAAGGAAACATGTGACCTTTGATACCTTTTTTTGTGCCTCTGTTGGTCTCTCATTGCCAAAATGTGGTGGCATTATTTCCTTTCTTTCAGACAGAAGACCTACTAAATTCATAATGGAAGTGATTCAGAAAAAGAGGAAGTCCTGCCATTCTTTTAGGGGATATTTGCAGCCTCTGCAATGTTATGGTTGATCCTCAGCCACCAAAATATGGCTTATTTTTGCACCAGCACAATCATAGTAATACATTGGAAAACATTATTTGATTTATTACCTTTGGTGTCTGCCAGTGCAAGGGGACTACAGAAGAAACTTATTTTAGTTTAGTATATCATTTAGGGAGATGATTGCATTGGAAAAACGTTTGATGAGGACAGATGTTTATGTTTCTTCAGTATTATCAAACCTCATTTAAATGTAAACCACTAATTCATATTATGTGCAAAACTTATTTCTTCTTCTCTTTTATTGTCTCATTTATAGCTTTAAAAGGCCTTTCCATTTTTTCCTCAGACAATTATTTTTTCTTACCTGTGTGAAAACAGCTTCTTCTCTCCCTGAAGTCTTATTTATGGAATGCATGTTGCATGAATTATATTTTGTTTATGCTGATGTTCAGCAAGATTTTATTTTCCATAAGTTAATTATCAGGTCAAATTTACCTGGTCTTCTCCCATTAATCATCTTAAATGTCTCATAAATAGCAATGTATATAAAAATTACATCAACTTAAATAATATAAATATACATTTAGAGTGCCAGAACCAGCAAAAATTGAAGTGTGAATTGAAAGTTCCCTTTATATTAAATGTATGTAACAGTAGCAAATGAGAGCATTCAACAAATTGTTAAGTTTTATAATGGAAATGGGCACTGATAGGCTGTATTCCAAGGTTGGAAAAGGCTTATCTTGATTAAAGCACAAATGACTAAGATTACACACTAAACTTAAATCATGCCATAATGTGCACCTTACTCCAGGATACAAGTAAGGAAGCCTACTATAGCTTAGTGAGCTTTGTGCAACTAGCCATAGTTTTTACTTTCCTATTATATTATGTAATCGCAGAATTATTAAGTTCTTTTAATGCTGGGTACTCAAGCGCTTTTTATTAGCAGTGCTTTTATTGCCAAGTGTCAGGCAATGGCCAAGTGCCAGACAATTGGTCCTTAGAGGGTCCAGAGACAATAAACCACCAGGAAGTAAGGAGATTTTAAACTTTTAACTTTAGCAGAGAGATTTAAACAGAAATACAAAAGCATACATACCAAGCAAATTGATAACAAATCTCCCTTCAGCTATTGAGAGCCACAGTGGAGCAACAATGGAAAGACCACAAAACAGCCCACTCACCCACCCAGGTCTATGTTGAAACTGAAGGGCAATATCAGAATCTTTTATCCCTATCTTGCACCAGACCATGTGATCATTATACCTGCTACCTAAACTTTATGACCTTGTTTACATGACACAATTGCCTGACTTTAGTTAGATGGTACCCCTGTTCATCATACAAATTGATAAGACTTGGAATGTAAATCATGAATCTGATAACTGTATAGATCAGGGGTGTCAAACTCAATTTCATTGAGGGCCGCATTAGCATTGCGGTTGTCCTTAGGTCGAGTGGGTGTGGCCAGGGTGGGTGTGGTCTACTGGGTGGGCATGGATGGAATGAGTGTGGCCTACTGGGTGGGCGTGGCCAGTTCTACATCATTCACGTCAAGAGTACCTGTGGGGGCCTGGACAGGAGTGGGACAGATCTGAGGGTCTCTAGCAGAAGGGGATGGGACCAGGGCAAGTGCCAAGGCATGGTCCACTAGAGGAGCTTCACTGTTCTCTCAGGCCATGTGGAGGGGGCTCTATGGTGGTGCGGGCTGCTGGGAGCCCTGGACAGCAGAGGTCAAATGCCCAGCCTGGCCCTTGAGCACCCACAGCACCAAGCCCAGCCCCACTTCCCCAAGGGGGCTCCCAGCTACACTTACCTCCTCCTCAAGGCTGCTGCTGCTGTGCTTGGTATCCTTACCCAGGTTGCTCATGATGGGAGGAGACCCATCTAGGATTCAAAGCCAGCTGCGTGAACATGGAGAAATCCCTCTTTCAGCCCTAGTAAGCAGGCAATGGCAAAACACTTTTGAAATTTTGCCAAGAAAACTGCAGGACTTTCTTCAGGCAGTCATCAGGAGTCAATGCTATTTGGAAGGCAAGGCAAGGCAGGTGGCGGGTGAGGGTAGCATCACACTGCAGCTCCTACAGCAGGGGTGTCAAACTCAATTTCATTGAGGACCACATCAGCATTGCGGTTGCCCTTGGGGGGATGGGTGGGTAGGGCCAGGGTGGGTGCGGCCTACTGGGTAGGCATGGACAGCTGTACATTGTTCTTGTCAATGGTGAACTGTGGGGGCCTGGGCAGGAGTGGGACAAATCTGAGGGTCTCTGATAGAAGGGGGTGAGACCAGGACAAGTGCCAAGACATGGAGGAGCCTCATTGTTCCTCTCAAGCCATGGGGGTGGTGGTGGTGGTGCAGGCTGCCTGGAGCCCTGGGCAGCAGAGATCAAATGCCCAGCCTGGCCTCAAGCACCCGCGGCACCAAGCCCAGCCCCATTTCCCCAAGGGGGTGCCCAGCTGCCCTTACAGTAGCTCAAGGCTACTGTTGCTGTGCTTACTCTCTTTAGCCAAATTGCTCATGATGGGTACGAGGGCAAAGACAGAGGGAGGCCCATTCCCTCTCCATGGGAGGAGACCCAGCTTTGTATCAAAAGCTTCCTTAGCAATAGGATGGGAGACCTCCAGGATAAGCCAGGAGGAGGAGGCAAGGGGATGGTGAAAGGGCAGCAGGGCAGGACTAAGGCAGGACTTCCCTCAGAACCTCCCTCTCCTTTCCTTCCTTCCTTCCTAAGTACAGAGTGGTGGGAAAATATTTGAGATGAGAGAGGGAGAAAAACAGGCAAGAAATGCAGCTGGGGAGGTGTCACTCTTCTTGAAGAATGAAGAAATGCACCATCACCTGGAAGTGGCCAGCACATGGCCCTTATCTACTTCACATATCTGGCTTGATGGGCTCTGGGCGAGAGGATGCCATGAGCAGCGTGAGTCAATGTTGCCTGCGCAATGCTGTCCAGCTCCCAGCCTGCCCAGTTTCGACAGGCAGCGAGGCACTCTCCTCATAGCGCGAGAGGCTGAGCCAGGCAGCGCGAATCTGAAAAGAAGCATGATGCCGCCCAGCCCCCAGCCTGCCTGGTTTCGGCAGGCAGTGGGGTGCTTTTCTCACAGCACCGAGAGGTTGAACCAGGCGGTGTGAAGCTCGCCAGCTTTGCACCTTGCTGCCTGCTGAAACTGGGCAGGCTGGGGGCTAGGCAGCATTGCACTTCTCATCAGATTTGTGCCACCTGGCTCAGCTCTTGGCGCTGTGAGGAGAGCTCCCCACTGCCTGCTGAAACTGGGCAGGCTGGGAGCTGGGCTGCCTTGCATTTCTTTTGGGATTTGCACCGCCCAGCTCAGCCTCTCGGTGCTGTGAGGAGAGCACCCTGCTGCCTGCCAAAACCCCTCCTCCAGAGCCCATCAAGCCGTATATGTGAAGTAATTGAGGGCCATTTGCTGGCCACTTCTAGGCGATGGCGCATTTCTTCATTCCTCACAAAGGGTGACATCTTCCCAGCATGCACCCAGGGGGTGGGGCCGATGTGGCAGGGGCTGGTTCCTCGCTGTTTTCAGACGGCCTTGTGAAGCTAAGACTGAATGTGTTTCAGCATAGATGGCCACCACAAAATTGTACATTGGCTCCCAGCCGGCCTGGGCCAGTGCCAAGGCAGCGGGGGCTATTCCCTCACTGTTTCCAGGATGGCTTCGCAGGCCACATGAAACCACTTCACAGGCCGCATCCGGCCCCCAGGCCTTGTGTTTGACATGTCTGGTATAGATAAACAGGTGCTAACTGAAGTAACTTTGAGGTCTTTCCTAGTCTATTACAGCTCTATTAAATTTCTTCCTTGGCAGAAGTAAGAAAGAATAAGCAATTTAGATACCATGATAACTCAAATTGATCTGTAAACTTTTAAAATCTTCCTAATATGAAGGAGAAATTAAGAGACATCACTACACTCAAAATTCAATGGTTTTCCATGTTGCCATTACAGTGCTACTAAGAAAAAAAGTCTTTAGTCCAGTGGGAACATTAGATTTATTGCTCATTATAAAAAGGTCTAAAATATTAAATAAACAATGATAAATAGTGATAAAGCTACTAATAGTTATTATCACAATGGCTTCACGAGATACCTAGAATCAGAGGGTTTATGCTTTTGAAAGTCAAAATAGTTGAAAATGACTTTATAAGTATTAGTATATTGAACTGGCAAAAAATTAAATTGGCTACTATAGAAACCTTGAAGAATGTTCAGAAATTATTGTTATTTTGAAGTGTGTCAGAATTTGATGGTGCTTAAGTTTATTCAAAATCTCATGTTTAACATTTAAATTACTAGATTACTTAGAATGAGATCGTCATATGGATTCCTTCATCCAAATTACACTTGCTTGGCTACTGCCATCATTTGAGAATTCTTCATTTATACATACATGCATACATACATACATTTGTATGGTTGCTTATGGAGAGGCATATTAAAATTTTATATCCTTTTTTCCCAAAATTGGTACCAATGTATTACATGTTTGTCAAGAATCAGTTCAGCAAATTTATCAGGAGAACTTGGTATTGAATGAGCCTAATTGACTATAAATCTTCATGTGTGTTTCCTATTTCTGCATCTCAATCCTGGTAGGGATGGTTAGGATGGCTTTCCAGCAGATTGACAAGATTTTGCTGCTAAGATAAAATTTCAATTTAATTTTAAGTTTTGATATTGATATTTATTTGTTTATTTAATCAATTGGTATGGCTGTCCATCTTGACAAGTAACTCTGAATGGATGAACAACATAATTTGAGAAGAAATCTCTATCATACAAAAATTAAAATGCAGAAAGCAAGTTT
Source organism: Crotalus tigris (assembly GCF_016545835.1). NCBI lineage: Eukaryota > Metazoa > Chordata > Lepidosauria > Squamata > Viperidae > Crotalus > Crotalus tigris. The sequence continues at coordinate 1,986,931 of NW_024096573.1, forward strand.
AAGTTTTGGGGTTTCAGAAGGTTATAAATACTGTAAATGGATAGTTTGCACATTGTAAAACTTATAAAACAAATGTTGTCTATAGAATAATTTAATATCTATTTATGGAGATTATGTACACTGTGTTTTGTATAGCTGAACTGAAGCAGATTTTTTTTATTACTATAGAGGATAAAATGTAAAATCCAAAATATATCACTCTTTGACAAATGATTGATTAAAGGTTATAAGATTTCATTCCATTCTTCTTCTTCTTCTTCTTCTTCTTCTTCTTCTTCTTCTTCTTCTTCTTCTTCTTCTTCTTCTTCTTCTTCTTCTTCTTCTTCTTCTTCTTCTTCTTCTTCTTCTTCTTCTTCTTCTCCTTCTCCTTCTCCTTCTCCTTCTCCTTCTCCTTCTCCTTCTTCTTCTTCTTCTGCCATATCCTTTATCAGATGTTGGCGATCATGTTAGCGATCCTGTTTTTATCAGCAGCCATACAAAAAAATGCTGCTGAGTTTTGTGCAAACCAATCCCTTAGATTTTGAAGCCACAATGTTCTTCTTCCTGGACTCGTTTGCCTTCAATCTTTCCCTGGAAAATTAAATGGAGTATGCCGTATTTTTTTGGGTGTCGCATCACATGTCTGAAATATTCTAATTTTCATTTTTAAATTGTTTTGATGATTTCCCTTGGCTTTCCCAGGTGGCATATCACCTCCTCATTTCTGATCTTGTCAACCCAGCTTATACGTAACAGCTGCCTGTAAATCCACATTTCAAATGCTTCTAGTCTCTTCAGGCGGCCTTCTGTCAGAGACCAACTCTCTACTCCATAGAGCAGGATAGAAAAAATATAGCATCTGACAAGCCTGATTTTCAGTCTTAGGCTTATGTCATGACTGCAGAAGACCTTTTTCATTTTGAAGAATGCTGTTCGGGCTTTTTCTATCCTTGTCTTTACTTCAACGGTCACGTCCCAGCTTTCATGTAAATTAAAACTGAGGTGCATGATCCTTTCAACTTTTTCTAGTGGTATTCCTTCTAAATTTATTGGTGGTAAATTAACAGGTTATTTGCTGATGACCATGATCTTGGTTTTTGAGGTGTTAAGCTTCAAGCCGTATTTTTCAGATATTTCTGTGGCTCTATTGATGAGGAGCAAAAGGCCTTCATTCTTACTGGCAAGCAGAACTGTATTGTCAGCATATCTTAAGTTGTTGATCCAAACACCGTTTACTTTGATGCCAGCATCGATGTTCTCCAGCGCCTCATTGAAGATTGACTCAGAGTAGACATTGAACAACAGTGGAGACAGAATATATCCCTGTCTGACTCCTCTTCTTATTTCTGCATCAGCTGAGTATTTTTGGCCTAGTCTCACATTTGCTACCTGATGCCAATACAGTTTCTTTATTATTTGGATGCCTTTGTCATCTAGTCCCCCTTGTTTCAGGATTTTTAATAGTTTGTTGTGTCTTATTTTATCAAAAGCTTTTTCGAAATCAATGAAGCACATGTAAACACTGTGATTGATATCTCTACAATGCTGTACAAGAAACTGAATGCTGAATAGCACATCTCGTGTACCAGGATTGTTTCTGAAACCAAATTGTGTGTTACTAGACGCTCTTCAATTTTGTTGTATATTCTTGTGTGAAGTATTCTCAGGAATATTTTCAGAGCATGACTCATTAAGCTTATTGTTCTGTAGTTGGTATACTTCTTTGCATTTATTTTTTGGGGGATTGTCACAAAGGTTGAATTTAAGTTCTTTATTTCAACATAGGTTCTTTCATTGCTCCTCTCTGTAAAAAAAAAAAAAAAGCTAAGATTGTGTGTGGGATTTTTACATAACCTTCTGCTGGGATCTAAGGATCCAAAGAATGTGTGTGTCTGTTTTCAGAAAATTGAACTGTATATATTAATATAATTAAACAGTTGTAAACCTTTTCAGTACGTTTTTTTAAAAATCCATTTTTTATTTTTTTCTAATTTCTTTAAAAACATGATTAACATTTAAACAGTCTTTTCTTTGGATTCATTAAACATACCTTTTGGGCTTTCTCCCCCATGGTTATCAGAAACTGTAGCTGCTCTGTAGCGTGTAAAAGTTTTTATGGTGATTTATGAAGGAGAACGGAAATTCTCTCTCTTTCTCTCTCTCTCTCTCTCTCTCTGTGTTTGTGTGTGTGTATTTGAGAGAGAATATTTGAATATACACACGCAAACACACACACACACACACACACACACACACACACACACACTATGTATATATACAGTACTGGTGAGTAGAGACACCAAATTAAACACATGAAAGTTATATGAGCTACAGACTAACAGGGCATAATTCTTTTAAATAAAACTGAAAATGAAAAACTGCAACAAACAATGTGCATTAGAGACAAGCATATAAAAATAAAGCCAGTTTGGTCTGGTGGTTAAGACACCAGACTAGAAAGTGGGAGATTGTGAGTTCAAGTCCCCCACCTTAGCCATGAAAGCCAGCTGGGTGACTTTGGACCAGTCATTAATTCTCAGCGCAACTCACTTAACTGTAGAAAATGAGAAAATGAAGGTATGTTAGATTTGTTTGCTGCTTTGAATTATTTGTAAAAATATTAATGGTAGAATATAAATAAACAAATGAATAAGTCATCCTTTACACTTTTAACTGCCCTATTTTTGGGGCCTTCAAGATTTGTTTTATTACTACTAAATATATAATGGGTACTTGGTAAAGTTGGTTTTCCCAAATTTGAACAACCCAACACACTAAAGCTAACATTTAGCTAAAATGTTAAATTTTTTCAGCTTCTGGCAAAAAAAGCCCTGGGAAAGAATATTATCAGAAAAAGATGTAGTGCATGCTGTGTCTACTGGGGTTAGGATTACATATCTCTTAAGATTTATTACTTCATTGAATAAACTAAAATTGGTTGAATATGTGTAATGGTCTTAAATAACTGGTCATAGCTGACATTCAATACAAGAGCTTTGCATATTGGGGTACTTGCCCATCTCTCTTGAAGTGCTAAAGCAGTTTTGGATTTGCCCGTTGGAAGGTTGGCAGATACCAATCCTTTGAAAGTTTCACCCAGCTGAGTGGCTACATAACATGAAAAACTGTTAGCTGACCAAGTGGAAGTCTTGTCTTGTGTAGCCTTGCAAGTCTTATAAAACGTGTGGCTGCTTCACACCTTTACTCAAACTAACTTAGTTCTTACAACAACTCTTTATTTTAACATTGCATAGCTATAAGGTCTATGTAGCTTTGGTTTAATGTGTTGTGTGAATCCAGCCAAATGAAGTAATTAACCATAGTTAAACCTGAAAATTAACCAAGCATGATTAAATAAGACTTAGTGCAAAGTGTGAATTCACTTTGCACTGTATTTAAATCTTGATTTAGGATTCCACTTAGTAGCTATCTTATGTAACAGCCAAAATTTGACTTTGCCTCAAAATAATGGAAAAATACATTGCTTTTCCAAATTAATCTGTGTGATTTATGTGAATTTTACATAAATTATAAACATTTACATAAATTACTTATTTGGATTTAACAGATATTTCCTTCCTTCAAGGTATCTGTTAAATTTATGTTTTACAGTATGGCTTACTACATTAAGTTTTTACTCTATATCTTTTGAATTAATGATTTGTATAAGATTTCCTCCTAAATTGAACCTAGCAATTGGATCCTCCCTTAAATTGTAGAGCTTAATTATGTTTAAAAGGGAATGGAAAAATCATCCCAGCTAAAGTAACCTTCTTGTATGTATAATTCTAGGTACAACATGTTCATTCAAATTTATCACTAGTCCCCATACCACTGTGGGAGTTTTCAATTAGGTTATATTGCCAGCATCCATTTTTATCCTTTAATTTTGGAAGAATCGCTTACCACACAAAGAACATCCGTAGTGAAATTGCTGAAGTTTATTTTCATTTCAAGTAGGTCTGGCTAAGATCAGTATTGTTTAATGTATTTAATATTTTCCAAAATATAGATAAAATATGTTGTAAAAATGATCAGACATTGATCTGATAAAACATTTTTCTTTTTAAACAGATATTTTTTATAAATGCTGTTTATTACCAATACTATTATTACTGTGCAGATTATATTAATTTATGGCAATGTTTATTTATAATGTAAACTGACTTGATTATCATTTATACTGAATATAATTACAGTTTTGTGAGATGCTATATTTAAAATTCTTTCTTCTATATATTCACTCTGTAAAAGCAACATATGAGAAATTTATTGCAGTAATTCAAAATAACTTAAAATAAATAACTACAAGTAAACTTGGAATAAATACAATACCTTCTTTCTTGTATCATATATATAACATGGTGCTCCACAAATCTGGGACTTTGTAAGGCAATATTTACATAAATAAGATATCACAATGCAGCTGTGAACAATAATTAATTCTGAACTAGGTCTGAAAGTTATACTAAGACAAATGGATTGTAATGTTAACCAAATCCTATTATCCTTATATATCCAGATTTCTAAATCCTATGATCCTTATGTATGTTGGCTTTTGCTCTATCTGTAACCTTGTTGGGCTGAAACCAAGTATAGACAAAATTTGGGCATCGAGCAGGGCTTTTTTTGTCATAGAACGCCCAGAATGGAGTTCCGGCACCTTTTTTGGATGGAACCTTGTAGGGTTGTATGACGTGTGTGAGTTCTGGCACCTTTTATTTTTAGAAAAAAAAGCACTGGCATCACCTAATACATTTGAAATATTTGAGGCATGGCAGATATATTCTTATTAATTGACTACCACCCATAAATTTTCCAAATTTGAGCATGTCCAATCACACCTCCATTTAAATACAGTAAGCTGGTGAGTTCACAATCAGCTTATTTTACTTTATTTTATGGACAGATAAGCACCCTTCCACATAATCAAGGGGCTTCAGCCCTCCACAATTTTAGTTTGCTAACAGTGTTTCTGGATCCTCTATGGGCTTTGTTGCGTCCTTCGCGAAATGGCAAGACACGAGAAGCAGTTGTAGTTCTCAAGACTTCTTTATTCTTAGTTCAGCTTACAGTTGGAAGACGCCGACAACGCCCAAAACTCTTGGCCTCTTATATAGGCCATTCCCGGGTCAATCTGCAACTTTTGGCGTGCCAGCACTTGTGCATGCGCACAAGTACTGGCGACAGCCTGTCTGGTCCCGGGCAACTTGCACCTGTCCGGGACCGTTTGCAATGCCCTGAGCCTGCTTGCACAGGCTCAGGACATAACACTCCTTCCGGGTTAAAACTATTAACCATGCCATAGTAACACATAACCCATTGCAAGTGTAGTGCCATACTACCCAATGCCAGGTATTACTTTTGCTTCCATTAGTCTAAGTGTTCTGTTACCTCCGTTAACTCTGTTTTGCCAATAGAGTTACAAAATCTTCTAAATACTTAGGAGATTCCCTGGCTCTCTGTGACCTTCTAACTTCTGGGTACCTGCCAAGTACCCCTTGACTGAGGGGTGATGCGTGCCTGTCCCCCTTGTTTTGCCTTGGTGGTCCCCAATGACTGTGCTCCAATGCCTGGCCTGCTTGCTTGCCCACTGGGCTCATCAGGCCAGGGCTTCTTCCTTTGTTTAACCTGGTTGTCCTGCCTTGCTGCAGGCTCTCTGGCCCCTCTAAGTGACTGTCACTGTTGGGCGATTCTGTAGAACCTCCAAGGTTCGTCCAAGACCTGTCAGGAAGTTGTCTGTCCCCTGGTTCCCATTCTGTCCCCAGGCTTGTGGGGTTTTCAGTACTGTCCCAAAACTCAGTTGTCCCCTGAGTGAAGTCAGAGGTGTTGTAGTCGGGATTTGGTTCCTCGACCACCTCCCTGTATGCTTGCCCCCTTCTAGGGACAGGGGTAGTGTCGGACCAACTAGAAGGAGTGTGTGCCAGCTCTCTTGCGGTAAATGGTTTATTGGGATGCTCCCAGGTATCCTCCCTGACTGGAGTAGGCGTTGATGCCTGGTATCTAGTTGGGCTCCCTGAATTCCTGTTTGGAGTACACGTGGAATCTTGAGATGAGCCATTTGTGGCTTCCTCATTTATAATGGGCAGCAGCCCATGCCCTTCCCCTTGCCCAAAGGGGTCCCCCTCCCCCCCCTGGAAAAGACCCAGGAGTCTCAGCGGGAAGGTCCCGTCTAGGGCGAAGTTGGTCGATGTGTCGACGCAGGACACAACCGTTGTCCACGGACACCTCGTAAGACAGAGGACCTGTGACCCTGGATATAGAAGCGGGGACCCATGAATGACCAGGCCCGTAATTACGAGTCCAAACCGGGGCACCCACAAGGAGTTGTCTAGGTGCCCTGGGGCGTGTGTAAGAAGAAGGCAGTCTATCCGGATGCAACCGGTCAAGCTTGGTAGTCAGTTTGCACCCCCAAAGAAGTTCAGCTGGGCTCCTCCCCGTAGAAGTGGACGGTGTAGTGCGATAAGAAAGGAGGAAGTCAGCCAACCTGTGATGCCAGTCTCCGTAGGTGATTTTCTTCAAGGCATCCTTGGTGATGCGAACCATGCGTTCAGCCATACCGTTGGTAGACGGGTGGAAAGGTGCAGAGGTGGCATGACGAATCATGTTAGCCTGTAAGAAAGCTTGGAATTTAGAAGAAGTGAATTGAGGGCCATTGTCAGACACGAGGACATCTGGAAGCCCATGTGCAGCAAAAATCCCCCTCAGTACTTGAATAGTCTTTGCAGTGGTGGTGGAAGATACAGGTACAACCTCAAGCCATTTTGAATGGCTGTCAACTAGGACCAAGAAGAATTGACCCTGACAGGGCCCAGCGTAGTCAATGTGCACCCTAGACCATGGAGACTGTGTTTCCTCCCATCTATGTACAGGAGCTTGTGGCATTTCGGGGCGCGAGCATTGGCAAAGGTGGCATGCGTGCACCTTAGCTTCAATGTCACTATCTAACCCAGGCCACCACAAATAGCTGCGCGCGAGCGCCTTCATGCGTACAATGCCAGGATGACCCTCGTGGAGGGAACCTAAGACCCTAGTCCTCATTGAGGCAGGAATGACAACTCTGCTTCCCCAAAGCAGACAACCCTGGAAGGTGGACAACTCGTTCCTTTTAGACCAGAAACTCTGAAACTCAGTGCCAGGACAGCTCTCTGGCCATCCAGATAAAACCCAAGAAAGGACACGTGAAAGTGTGTGATCTGTGCCTGATTCAGCGGCTACATCTCTGGCATTCAAAGGAGACTCGGGCAAGGCCTGAATGGAGAGAAGATTGATAGCTGGAGCAGGGTCAGCTTCTATTACCGGCAGGGGTAACCTACTGAAGCCATCAGCATGGCCCATTTCCTTCCCAGGTTTATGAAGTAGGGAGAAATCATAGGCAGAAAGAAAGATAGACCATCTTAGCATTCTGGGGGAGATGATTTGGGGAGTTTGCTTACGTGTGGTAAACAGTCCCAACAAAGGCTTATGGTCAGTGAAGACCGTGAAATGCCTGCCATATAAAAAATCATGGAATTTTTTAATTCCAGCAACCACAGCTAAAGCCTCCCTGTCTATTTGAGCATAATTACGCTCAGCAGCAGACAAGGTTCTGGAGTAGTATGCAACAGGAACCTGAGTTCCATCTGCCCTGAGGTGGCTTAGTACAGCTCTTACCCCATAAGGAGAAGCATCACAAGCGATGCACACAGGAAGGGATTCATTGAAATGTGCGAGTACACTGTTAGAAGTGAGTAAGGCCTTGACCTCATTGAAACTTGCCTCATGTTTTTGTGACCACTGCCACACTGCCTGTTTGTCTAATAGCCTGTGAAGAGGCTCAGCTACACTAGCCTTATGTGGAAGAAAGGAATTGTAGAAATTCAGATGGCCCAGGAAAGCCTGTAGTTCGGCCTTAGACTTTGGCCTGGGAGCATGCAGAATAGCTTTCAGTTTGGATTCAGCAGGGTGAATCCCAGTAGCATCAATTTTGAATCCCAAAAAATCAGTAGAAGACACCCCAATTTTACATTTGTCCTTCTTAAGCTTGAGGCCCGTTTTCCCGAACCTTAACAGGACAGCCCTTAATCTCTCAGCTAAATTGTGTGTAGAATCTCCTGCAATTAAGACATCATCAAAATAGGGGCAAACCCCTGGTATACCCCGTAGTGTGTTTTCCATTGCTCTTTGGAAAATTCCAGGAGCGACATTTACTCCAAATTGTAGCCTCTTCACCTTGAAGGCCCCTCTGTGGGTCACAATGGTCTGCGCTACAGCAGTATCATCATCAACAGGCAGCTGTTGATATGCCTGAGCTAGGTCAAGCTTTGCAAAAACGCGCCCCCCCCCCTTGAGGGAGGCAAGAATATGACTGACCACAGGAACAGGATAGGCATGTTGCTGCAATGCCTTATTCAGAGTGCATTTGTAATCAGCACAGATGCGAATGTCCCCATTTGCCTTGAGAGGCGTGACAATGGGGGTTTCCCAGGGACTGGAGTCAACAGGTTCTAGAACTCCTTGCTGAATCAGTCTGTCCAACTCAGTGTCAATTTTACTTTTTAAAGCAAAAGGGACCCTTCTTGCTTTAATTCTAATGGGAGTGACAGTGGGGTCTAATTTTAATGACACAGGGGGTCCTTTGTATGTGCCCAGCTGGGGGCTGAAGACATCTGCAAATTCTTTGCAGACTTCTTGTAGGTCAAGTGTTTGCAGACTATTGAGCCCTGTGACGTGTATTCCCAAGGCCTCAAACCAATCGAGTCCTATGAGACTCGTTCGTTCACCCCCTACTACTATTAGATCTAGTGGACCTTCAAAATCCTTATACTGTACGTTAAGGGTGGCCTCCCCCTTAACACACACTCTGGAGTTTTGAAAGTCTGTTAACACAATGTCAGAAGGCCTCAGCTTAGCCTGAGTTCCACTACCAGAACAAATCTTCCTAAACGTTTGCATGGAAATGATTGAAAGTGCAGACCCCGTATCCAGTTCCATAGCCAATGGAACCCCTTGTAGCTTCACCTTAAGTGACAGCTTTTTCTTAATGGGCTTGTGTGTGCCTGTCCTATAGATGCTTCTTCGCGAAGCGCAAAACCCCACCCTGTTTTGGCTGGGAACCCTGGTACCTTTCAGGTGCAATTCTTCCTGAGGTTGTACCTTCTGACGGCCCAGGCACACAGCTGCAATGTGTCCTTGTTTTCCGCACGCCCTGCAGATAGCAGAGCGGAACTTGCAGTCGGTTCTCTTGTGGCGACCTCCACAACCGATGCACTTGGGGAGAGCTGAAGAGCTTCCTTTTTGTTTCCCTTCCTTTGTGGGGTGGAGACGGTCCACTTCCTCGTCAGGGTCCTCCTCAGAGTTCCTTTGGACTTCTTCCTGGTGCACGGACACAGCATCTGGACTGTTTCTGATTGGCCGCATGTTCTTGATGGCGCCGCCCGCTGCTTCTTCTGCGGTGACCTCTCTCAAGGCATCTTGGAATGACAAGTCCGCCTTGGCAAAAAGTCTCTGTTGTAACTCTCTATGCCTTAGACCGCATACAAATCTGTCCCTCAGTCGTTCTTTGAGGTCTTTGAACTCGCAATGTTTGGCGGCTTTCCTCAATGCAGCGATGTACTCCTTGGCCGATTCTCCAGGTCGTTGATCCCTCTGCTCGAAGGTGTGGTGCCACGCGATGACGGACATCTTGGGCTGGAAGTGCTCCTTCAGTAGCTTTTTTAGATCTGCGTAGCTGACAGATTCTAGAGGGACAGGTGCTGCAAGGTTCTCAGCAATTTCGAATGCGTCTTGACCGCAAACGCACAGCAGGGTGGCAGCCTTTAAACTATCTTCCCGTACTTGATTTACCTTGAGGTAGTTTTCCACCCTGGCTACGTAGGACTCCCACCTCTCCGGATGTGAGACATCAAATTCCGAAAGCCTTCCAATTTTTGCCATTTTGTAGAAAGGAAGGGTCTATCTGCCAGCCTACCCCCGAATGCACGCTGGATTGGTGGGTAGCTGCCGAGTCAATGCCGTTCCTGCCGCTCAGGACTCACTTGGGTAAGCTTACACCTTTTCAATTGATGTAAGGCATCCCACCTTCGTCGCCAGTGTTGCGTCCTTCGCGAAATGGCAAGACACGAGAAGCAGTTGTAGTTCTCAAGACTTCTTTATTCTTAGTTCAGCTTACAGTTGGAAGACGCCGACAACGCCCAAAACTCTTGGCCTCTTATATGGGCCATTCCCGGGTCAATCTGCAACTTTTGGCGCGCCAGCACTTGCGCATGCGCACAAGTACTGGCAACAGCCTGTCTGGTCCCGGGCAACTTGCACCTGTTCGGGACCGTTTGCAATGCCCCGAGCCTGCTTGCACAGGCTCAGGACATAACAGGCTTGGTATATGGAGACTGAACAAGAGCACATGACCTTGTATCCCTTAAATGTTTGTGCTATTTGAATGGAATTCAAATTATTAGATTAAATGTTTATCATAGGTCTGAATACTTCTTTCTTTTTGTATACTCCCTTCATCTCTAAATGGGAGGATTTGAGAGGGTTAAAATCTTTCTCTATTACAGATTTTCTTTTTTCAAAATTGCTCTGCATAAAACTGGAAAAATAGCCAGTATATCTTTTTACATAGTAAATCAAAACATTACTGATCCTGCAATTTCAGTATTGTAATCTTGATTCATACTTTGATGGCTGCCTAAAGTATGGTTGTTGCTACCAAAAGAATACATAGCAAAAGTGGTAAGTATTAGAGAGGGTTGCAATTGAAAAGTCCATTTTTATGGCCAGGAAATAGAAAATGACTTGAGCTTATTTGAATTTTGCTAGTTCCTCCTCTTCCTTCTGCTGTCATGTACAGCAGTGCCTAGCAAATCTCCTATGGTCTTGGAGGCTAAAAAGAGCCAGAACTGGCCTGGATCATCTAGATTAGAGGCCACCAGAGAATACCAGGTTGATAGAAGTTTTAAACCATACTTGAAGAATACAGACAAATTACTTCCATACTGTTGCCAAAAAACTCTGCAAAGTTCTGTTCAAGTAGTCACAACAAATTGAGACTGACTCAAGGATGTCTTTCCTTTTACTTTTTATGGGTAGTAAAATTGTCAAACTTCCTCCCTTTGAAAGAAAAACATAAGCTATAACTTTTGCAGATAAAACAGTTATAACAGAATTTAGACCTGCATGACTACAGGTGCTCCTCAATTAACAACATAATTGGGAATGGAATTTTCATCACTGAGTTATGAAATCTTAAAGCCAACATTATGTGACTGCATAGTTTAGCTATGGAAGTTCCAATAGTCCCCATTGCTATTGTTAAGCAACAATTAAGTGAGTCCCAGATAACTTGCATGCAGACTAGCAGCCAGATATGTGTTTAACTACTATGTTGTAAACTGAACAGAGTCATGGGTTTGTGAGATGGGAGGCTAGATAGATAGGTAGGTAGGTAAGTAGGTAGGTAGATGATAGATAGTGTGAGAGAATCTGAAGACTTGAGAATAGCACTAATAGCACTAATTGAAGAAATATGCTCAGAATGTATTTTTCTTAAAGAAAGGTTGCTTGAAAATTTAGAAAGGTGTGAAAAACTGGCCAAAATTAGTAAGAAGTAATACCTTTCAAGATAGATTATCACATTACATATATATAAATATAATTATTTTGGATGTCACTAGATATTCCTGCACAGTTGTGACTGCAAAATAAACTGCTTGTATTGCAACTCACAGTGGGAGAAGGATGGGGGAAGGGGTGGCGTCCTGGCTAGTAAAACACAAATTGATTTTAACTAATCTTTTACTTTCTCTAAAATGTTTTTCTTCTGCAAATGATGCAGCCTAATTTTAACTTCATATACATAAGCAACTTACTCCTATCACTAATGAACCCATACAAGCAACTGTACTTGATGCTCACATTTATATAATTGCTTTACATATGAGCATCTCCCATTTTGAGGGAGATGGCGGTTCAAATATTTGAACTATTGTGGAATAAAATGTTGGCAATTTTTTTTCTGAGCTTTGATTCAAGAATTGTACACTGCACCTCTCAATTCTTCCTGGGGCCTTAACTAATAGAGGTATCACATTTGTATAATATAAGTGGTATACAATAATAACATAAAAGGTATGGAACACTCTCAACAGTATCATGTACTGTAGGCAAATATGTCCAAGAGTGATATATTTTGAAATGTACTGTTAAACAGGCTGCTGAAATTTCATTAAAATATGCTCTTCTCTGACTAATTACAGTAAGATGATATAGTGCCTTACTGCCATAAAGTCTCATTAGAGCCATTAGCGTTATTTTAATTAGACACCATACTCCTATTACACTGAATGCCAGCATTTCTTACATGCCAATTAAGCATTTTGTTAATACCTAAAGTCTTTCATAGACACCATTATAATGTTATATGTGCTTAAATTCTTCATTTTGATTCTCAGTGCTATTACAGTTGTATATATGGTTATAATATGGCACGATATATTTATCAACTATTTTTAAGTTCATTGGTTGGCCCTTACGTTTCTTTGATACTAAAAAGTTTGCTTGATATGTGATGCTCTCCAGAATCACTTCTGATTCTATGATGAATTGTTGATCTAGTTACACAAGAAAAACTCTAGTCATAGAAATAAGATTTCATTCAGATAATATTATATATTAATAATAGCAACAGTAATTAATCATAGTTTCAAACATTAGCCTTTGCATTGATGAAATTACAGAACATATGTTGCTAATTGTTTGACAATGCAAAATAGATGACTAATGTTTGGTATCTCTTTGAGATTATCTTGTCATCAGCAGTTATATACAAATTCTTCGTATGTAGCTTTATAATCGGGGTTATGGTTATTTTAAATCAGACTAAAAGTATTCACCTAAAATTCTAGGATATTGGACTGATTCATTTTCATAAATATAGCATATATCATTGTAAAATAAAGACATTCAACAATAATTTAGATTTGGAATTCTGATTTTCCAGCTGAAAATCAAAATGTCACTTGTTCCTATTGAAATTACTGAATCGTAGGCTTCTCCATATCAGTGATATTGTTACAATTGGAAATGTTAAAAATGTCAAACTATGAACATGATACATGGAAGCATGCTTTAGTTTTACTACACTTTTTAAAATGCTTTTGCGAATGATCAGATTAACTTTAAATTATAATGAATTAACTACTCATGTTTATATTCTATAATTTATTAGCTGTGAATATTCATGTCCCTCATGCATTAAATCTTGGGAGCGGCTTTAAAATATTAATTACTTTTCACTGCAGAACACTGGATAAAATTGTGAACAAGCAAAAGAAATATCACATACTTATATATCACATTATATATGCAGCTACTTCTAGGGGAGAAATTGAACTCAGTAGAACTTATATAAGATTGAGTACCCAAATTGAGGTAATTGCCTTTTATGTAGAAAGCATATAACCTATTTCATTAAATGCATTGGAGATAGCACAATGTTTCAGAACTAATCCTCTCACTTCACAAATTCACAAATCATAGTCTAATGACACACAAAGCCATATTGTGATTTGGCTTCCAAATCTGGAAATTTTATCATTTTGTGTTTGATGAGATGCTGTTAATCACAATCTAAAATTATTGTGCTTGTTTGCGCACTCAATCAGATTATTAAATTGTATTTGGCACTTTTGTTTACCTATTGTGTCCTTCCCAAGGACCTAGGGTACGCAGATTTTGTTTCATGGTGTTAAAGGTATTGTTGCAGGATATACATTTTTCCAAACAAAGCTGTCTTTTGCAATTGACTGATGTTTATTTTGTCAATGCTGTTGATGTTCTAGTGGTACTTCAGTTGTTTTGGGATTGGACCCAAAGTGTCTTTTACTATTGATACTATCTTTGCTTTGCTTTTTATTATATGATTAGTCAGTCATCCAGATGTTTAGACTGGATTTGGCTTTTTTGTCCACCTATCAAGTTCTTCCCAAGAGGTTAAGCTATGTGAACCATAGCTTGGTATGTCATCCATACAAATGGTTAGTTCTAAGCAGCAATTATTTTCTGAATATAAAATGTGGTACAAGAGAGCCAGTGTGGTATAATGGTTAAGGCATCAAGCTAGAAACCAGGAGTTCTATGCTCACTTTAGGCACAAAGCCAGGTGGGTAACCTAGTGCTAATCCCTTTGTCTCAGCTCTTGGAAGAAGAGGGCAATGGTAAACCACATCTGAAAAACTTTGCTAAGAAAAATCTAATCTAGGTAATTGTTAGGAATGAAAAACTGACTTGAAGAAGACAATGAAAAATATGGTGTAGGAGCAACCAAACTCACTTGCAGTAGACCTGTAGGCAACATATAACTGTTAGCATGATTTTCATTTTTAATATAATCTCTGAGGGAGAAATTATTAAATATGTAATTGGAAAATACTTATATGAAGTCTATTTAATTATAGTTAAGTGTAAATATAAATGAAAAGAAATCAATTTTAATTTTTGACCTGGTCTTGCTCAGTATCTTATGAAGTTTGACCTACAGCTTACATTTCAAAAATTAAAAAAATCTGTGCACTCCTGATTTCTAGCATTATTACTGATCATTATTATTTTTCTTCTCTTTTCTGTTTAGTGTTACAAATCTTTTTGACTGCATTTTCTAGTTTTTTCCCTATTTATTTCCCTCATTTTAAAAAGATGATAAAGAAACATTATAGAGAGCAGTGAAATGCATTGTTTTAATTTAAGGATTACTCATATTGAATTTATTTGCATTTAAATTCATGTTATAACTATCATAGCTCTTGAACTCTGGTTCATCCACATGGCCTATTTGTCTCAGCTCTGAGATATAAGTCTAGATATAAGTCATTGTAGTCATGTTCTCGTAGTGTATCCTCTATCTAAAAACCAGCCTACCATTAAGGCAGGCTGAAGAGGGATCAAATGTGATAATTCTGATTCTCATGGAAGAGCTTGGGACCTGCAGGACTCCAGTTGACCCCTGGAGTCCCATCTTTTCTTATCTGACAAGCCTTCTGCATCTCCATGATAATTTCTCTTTGGCTTCTGTAGAAAATAGAGGCTCTCTCAGTAGCCATTTTTTCTCTTTTCTTTTTTGACTCTGGTTCAAATACCAAATTTATGGAAGTATTCCACCAGTTTGATATTTCTGCAGATAATGTTCACTGGGTCCCATCATGGCAATCCCTATTCTTACCTTCATGCTGTATAAATACTCTCCATCAAGCACAGAAGACTGGAGAACTGCTATGGGGGGAGGTCATAAGTGATTCACACCGGCAGGGGGAACAGGAAAGAATGGGAAGATTTCTGCCTGTTCCTTCCTTTCTTGACAGCATCAACAGAAAATGCTGCTTTCTATCCATATATGAGGGTATCAACTTCGTTGGCCTCAATTTCAGAGCATAACAAAAGGACAATTATGTGGTCACCTTTTTCTCCCTTCTTTAAAGATGGATGGAAAGCATAACTTTGGAGATATGTGGAAATATCTTTCATCATTTTAACATACAGTGGGGCAAAAAAGTATTTAGTGTGCCACCAATTGTGCAAGTTCTCCCACTTAAAAAGATGAGAGAGGCCTGTAATTGTCATCATAGGTAGACCTCAACTATGAGAGACAAAATGAGAAAACAAATCAGGCAATCACATTGTCTGATTTGGAAAGAATTTATTTGCAAATTATGGTGGAACTTCTCCTTTAAGAGGCTCCTCTGTCCTACACTCATTACCTGTATTAATGGCACCTGTTTGAACTTGTTATCAGTATAAAAGACACCTGTCCACAACCTCAAACAATCACACTCCAAACTCCACTATGATGAAGACCAAAGAGCTGTTGAAGTACACCAGAAACAAAATTGTAGATCTGCACCAGGCTGGGAAGACTGAATCTGCAATAGGCAAGCAGCTTGGTGTGAAGAAATCAACTGTGGGAACAATAATCAGAAAATGGAAGACATACAAGATCACTGATAATCTCCCTCGATCTGGGGTTCCACGCAAGATCTCACCGCGTGGGGTCAACATGATCACAAGAACGGTGAGCAAAAATCCCAAAACTACACGGGGGGATCTAGTGAATGACCTGCAGAGAGCTGGGATCAACGTAACAAAGGCAACCATCAGTATACACTATGCCTCCAGGGACTCAGATCCTGCAGTGCCAGACGTGTCCTCCTGCTTAAGCCAGTACATGTCCGGGCCCGTCTGAAGTTTGCTAGAGAGCATTTGGATGATCCAGAAGAGGATTGGGAGAATGTCCTATGGTCAGATGAAACCAAAGTAGAACTCTTTGATAGAAACACAACTCGTCGTGTTTGGAGGAGAGAGAATGCTGAGTTGCATCCAAAGAACACCATACCTACTGTGAAGCATGGGGGTGGCAACATCATGCTTTGGGGCTGTTTCTCTGCAAAGGGACCAGGTCGACTGATCTGTGTACAGGAAAGAATGAATGGGGCTATGTATCATGAGATTTTGAGTGCAAACCTCCTTTCATCAGCAAGGGCATTGAAGATGAAACGTGGCTGGGTCTTTCAGCATGACAATGATCCCAAACACACCACCCGGGCAACGAAGGAGTGGCTTCGTAAGAAGCATTTCAAGGTCCTGGAGTGGCCTAGCCAGTCTCCAGATCTCAACCCCATAGAAAACCTTTGGAGGGAGTTGAAAGTCCGTGTTGCCCAGCGACAGCCCCAAAACATCACTGCTCTAGAGGAGATCTGCATGGAGGAATGGGCCAACATACCAGCAACAGTGTGTGCCAACCTTGTGAAGACTTACAGAAAACGTTTGACCTCTGTCATTGCCAACAAAGGATATATAACAAAGTATTGAGATGAACTTTTGATATTGACCAAATACTTATTTTCCACCATAATTTGCAAATAAATTCTTTCCAAATCAGACAGTGTGATAGTCTGGATTTGTTTTCTCATTTTGTCTCTCATAGTTGAGGTCTACCTATGATGACAATTACAGGCCTCTCTCAACTTTTTAAGTGGGAGAACTTGCACAATTGGTCGCTGACTAAATACTTTTTTGTCCCACTGTACATATGAATATAATCAAATCTTGGGAGGAAAGCTATGGCAAACCTAGACAGCATATTAAAAAGCAGACACATCACCTTGCCAACAAAGGTCTGTATAGTCAAAGCTATGGTTTTCCCAATAGTAATATATAGCTGTGAGAGTTGGACCATAAGGATGGCTGAGTGCCAGGAAATTGAAGTTTTTGAATTATGGTGTTGGAGAAGACTCTTGAGAGTCTCCTGGACTGCAAGGAGGTCAAATCAGTCAAGGACAGCAACCCTAACTGTCCTTTGGAAGGACAGATATTGAAGCTGAAGCTCAGATACTTTCACC
This sequence comes from Crotalus tigris, assembly GCF_016545835.1. Classification (NCBI taxonomy): domain Eukaryota; kingdom Metazoa; phylum Chordata; class Lepidosauria; order Squamata; family Viperidae; genus Crotalus; species Crotalus tigris. Next base: position 2,004,279 of record NW_024096573.1, read on the forward strand.
ACCAAATGAGAAGAGAAGAGATGACTCATTGGAGAAGACTCTGATGTTGGGAAGTATTGAAGGCAAAAGAAGAATGGAATGGCAGAGGATGAAATGGTTAGATAGTGTCATTGACATAGTGGTCATGGGTTTGGGTGGAGTCTGGGAGACAGTGGAAGATAAGGAGCAGGTGTGCTGTGTCCATGAGGTTGGGTGTACTCAGACATGATTTAGAGACTGAACAACAACACTGATCAAATTATCTTTGTGCCATAAATCAACACAGTTCATTGCACATTATAATCGTTTACCCATCCTAGGTTATAAATCTGAAGCTATTTCCTTACAAATAATTTATTAAATGGGTATGGAACCAAAAAACCAAAATAGTTATTGCTAAATTGTATATGATGCATTTTTATGGATTTTTTTCTTTTTTCTTTTGTTAGAAATAGTCAGTGGACTTTTTCAGTGTAATTATTGAAAGATGTAAAATGGTACACTTAGTATCAAGTGTCATAGGAAAAGTCAATTATCTCAGAAAGGAACCAAATTAAGTCTGAAATTTAAAAAGACAAGCTATAAATCAAATGGCCAAAATTGATTCTTTTGTATGATGAATATATCCCCAAAGTTAATATGAGCTTATTGAATGGAAAAATGAATGTTTTCTTTCTAGTGTATATTCTCTTTATGAAAGTATAATTTTCTGCTCATAATATAGTTTACAATGGAAGTGTTTTTAAATTAAATCAGAGATAATAAAATCATGTCACTTTTGTGACAGACAAATTATAAAGCTCGCTTTCCAAGATATCTGAGGGATATATTAATACTACTCTGAGATATGCATATTTTTAATATTATATATTGAGTTATAGAATATTTCATTTTTAGGATTAATTAGGAAACTTTCTGGACAAGGCTTTTTGGTATATAAATATACTTTTTGTAAATTGTATGTGGCAAAAATTAAACCTAGTTTGTTCCGAGACCTGGCTCTTAATAGAGGTATCTGTATTTTTTTAATAGCAGATTAAAGTATGGTTGAAACAGAAAAGTACTTAGCCTGATTTGTTGACAGTTGAGAGATATAAAGGGGTAGAATATAAATTAAGGCAGGGGTGTCAAACTGCCGGCCCACGGGCCGGTTTCATCATACCGGAGCCGCGCCCACCCCATTGCCGGCAATGGCGAAAAAGCTCCGATACATTGCACAACGTCATGTGACGTCACGAGTTTGACATGTCTGAATTAAGGGGTAGTATGTATTAGAAAAAAGGAATATGAGCAACTTTTTAAAGCAATTGCTTTTTCTTTTTCCTCAGGGCTAATTGCTTCCTTGTGCAATTGGAACTTAATTTCATAAAAAGACACAGCTGCTTTAAAGTGTTATAGGCAGGTACTATATTTGAATCCCCAGGCACTCCACAGCATCTTTCTGGAATCAAATATGAAATACTGCACAGTCCTAGTACATATCACTAAACCATGAATACTATGCAGTGTTTTGCCAAGGCTGACTTTACATTGGTCCATTGGATAAATATGACCAGAGAGTCTTCATTGAACCAATGATTCCTTCTTATTATATTTCAGTTCCATTAACTTCATGAGCTGTTTTGAATTATTATTACCTCTCAACCCAAGTGATATAGCATGCAATTCCATGTACTTAATTCCATTTCTGTCTTGATTGAGATTCAAGCTGTATTCAATATTGTACTAAGCCACAAAAGACTTTCTATATTTTTCCTTCAACATATTAAGTGATCTCATATATCATAGTTTGTAAATCACGGTTTATGGTTTAATAGTTTTAGTGAATCAACTTTTGTAGTTTTTCTATAATTAGAACTGAGTCATATTGAATCCACTATTGACTCACTGCCTATGTCCAATGAAGGTTTTTATTTGTGAATAATTCCTTTCATTTTCTTTCTTTCCTCATGTGTAGTTTTTTTAGTTTCTTCCTATCTCTTCCATCAGTAATTTGTTTCTTATTGCCTGAATCAATTGTTTTTGTTAATTGTTCTTCAGTTAAATTTTCTTTGGCACCAGTAAACTGATGTTGCTCTGGTCTGAGTCTAACAAGGTCTTTCCCCCATCATCCTTAGTGCCTGATCATTTGATTAGTTCACCTATTTATGTTGTTGTGTTTCTCCCAGCATTCAGTTTCTCCCAGCATACAGACTCAGTCATGTGTCATCTACACAGCCCTTTGAGGGCTAAAATGATGGGAAATCAAAAATGGAAATTTATTCACTTATATATGCTGTTTATGTGGATAACCCTTTGTAAGTGTTTATCTGTTTATCAAATTTATATAGCTGCCAATCTACCCAAGGAGGTCTGGGTGGTAAATATAAATATACAGATCCATTTAAAAGAAACTGGATCAAGTCAGCCACATCATCATATGAATGTATCAGTACAAAGTTCCATTGAAATTCCTGCCCCTATGCTGCAGGAAATAGCAGGTCTTCACAGCTTGTCAGAATGCCAACGTGGTTGGGACTGTCCACATCTAAGGAACAAGGTTATTCTACACACGGGCACTGTGACAGAGAAGCCATGCTTCCTAGGTTCTATCAATGGACCTGAATAGGCAGAAAACATTGAAACATTGACGATAGGAGGTTATGCAACTAACCTGGAGCTTTAGACAACCAGTACCTTCAATTGCACCCAGAATCCCCCTAGAAGCCATTTCAGCTCATGTAGCAGCTGTGTTATATCAGTGTATTGTGGGCATACTACTCATGCCACCATATTCTGGATCAGCTGAAACTTTTGAATGCTCTTCAGGGGCAGCCCCTTGTAGAATGTATTATAATAGTCAATTGGGACATTTATTTATTTATCTACTTATTTATTTAGCCCATCTCCCCTATAAGGTGATTCTGAGGGGCTGTGTCCAGCAAAACCTTTAGATTGCATACCAACTCTGGCAGGGAGAGCTTTAATCCATCCAGAGTTTAATTATGGAAAATCACTAGATAAATGGGACCATAAACACCATAGCCACTCAGTTTCATCACAGTTGAACCAAAACTAGTTCTTCCCCATTGAGATCTACACAACTTCCAGGCACTGAGAAACATCCCAATGGCATCACTTGGAAGGCCAAGGCAGAGATGTATAACTCACCATCATCAGCATACAAATGATACTTAACCCACTTAATTGATGATCTCACTTAGCAGCTTCAAGTAGGTGTAAAATAGAAGTGGGGAATAATTTAAGCCCTATGGCACTCCATAAGCAGAAACCCTTCTGGATCCTACCATGAGGGAAGGAGGAGAAATATTGAAGAATCATGGCCTCTACTCCAATATATTTAGCTGGTATAGAAATTTATTATGACTGATGATATTGAAAGCCGCTGAGATATTAAGAAGGACCAGGAGTTTATACTAACCCTCTCCCTGCCTGCCAGAAGTCATTCAAAAGTGCTATCGGTGTTATCTCCGTACTGTATCCTAGCCTGAAATCTGACTTAAATAAGTCCAGATCATAAGATCTGATCATTCTTGCAATGGAACTCTCTTCCTGCCCTTCAACTAGCTGTGCAGTAGACTGGCTGCTTTTCAGTGAGAAGAGTAAGTGTTTAGATTCTTTTACTGCCTGGTTCCCCTTTATGGATTACTGCCTTATCATGGTGAAGGGGCTTGCATAACTCAATGAAGCTATGTGCCAGGCAGGGCCACCCAAGACGGACAGGTCATAGTAGAGAGTTCTGACAAAATGTGATCCACTGGAGAAGGAAATGGCAAACCACTCCAGTATCTTTGCTATGAAAAACCCCATGGACAGTACTAAAAGGCAAAAAGATATGACGCTGGAAAATGAGCCCCTCAGATCGGAAGGTGTCCAATATGCTACTGGGGAAGAGCAGAGGGCTAGTACCAGAAAGAATGAAGTGACTGGGCCAAAGCCGAAAGGATGCTCAGCTGTGGATATATCTGGTGGTGAAAGGAAAGTCCGATGCTGTAAAGTTCTTTTCTCCATAGGAACCTGGAATGTAAGATCCATGAATCAAGGCAAGCTAGACATAGTCAAAGAAGAGATGACAAGACTGAACATCTTGTCATTATTTCATCCATATAGGAGGACCTTTGCACAAGTTCGTCTGTTGCACCAGTTGCGACCCTACCTGGACCGGGAGGCTCTCCTTACAGTCACTCATGCCCTTGTCACCTCACGCCTGGACTACTGCAACACGCTCTACATGGGGCTACCCTTGAAAAGTTTTCGGAGACTACAGTTGGTCCAGAATGGAGCCACGCGAGTGATAGTGGGTGTTCCTCCGTGAGCTGCACTGGTTGCCTATTGGTCTCCGGGTCCAATTCAAGGTGTTGGTTATTACCTTTAAAGCTCTATATGGCTCAGGCTATTTGCGAGACCGCCTACTACCTCATAGTTCCCTTCGTCCGGTTAGATCCCACAGGCTGGACCTCCTTCAGGTCCCGTCGGCCAAGCAGTGCCATTTGGCAGGGCCGTGGGGGAGTGCTTTCTCTATGATGGCGCACACGACTTGGAACCAGCTCCCTCCGGAGATTAGGACCGCTCCCACCCTGTTGGTTTTCCGCAAGCTGCTTAAGACCTGGCTTTTCCGGCAGGCCTGGGGTTTATAAAATCTGACCCCTGGATGAATGTTATTGTATTGTTTGTTTTGTTAAGTCATGTTGTGTTTTTATTGTTAGCCGCCCGGAGTCCTGCGGGAGTGGGGTGGTCTATAAATTTTAATAAATAAATAAATAAACAAACATCGACATCTTAGGAATCAGTGAACTAAAATAGACAGGAATGGGTGAATTTAATTCAGATGACCATCAGGAATACTACTGCAGGCAAGAATCCCTCAGAAGAAATGGAGTAGCCTTCATAGTCAATAAAAGAATAGGAAAAGCAATACTGGGATACAATCCCCAAAATGACAAAAGGATCTCAATTCGAATCCAAGGCAAACCATTCAATATCACAGTAGTCCAAATCTATGCTGCAACCACTGGTGCTGAAGAGGATGAAATTGACTGGTTCTATGAAGCCCTATAGCACCTTATAGAATCAACAGCAAAAAATGATGTCCTTATCACCATGGGGGATTGGAATGCTAAAGTAGGAAGCCAAAAGATAACTGGAATAACAGGCAAGTTTGGCCTTGGAGTACAAAATGAAGCAGGGCACAGGCTAATAGAATTTTGTCAAGAGAATACGATGGTCATAACAAACACTCTTTTCCAACAACCCAAGAGACAGCTCTATACATGGACATCACCAGATGGTCAACATAGAAATCAGATTGACTATGTGCCCTGCAACCAAAGATGGAGAAGCTCTATACAGTCAGTAAAAACAAGACTAGGAGCTGACTGTGGCTCAGATCATGAGCTTCTCGTTGCAAAATTTAGGCTTAAATTGAAGAAAGTAAGGAAAAGCACTAGGCCACTCAGGTATGAACTAAATCATATTCCTGATGAATATACAGTAGAGGTGACAAATAGATTTAAGGAATTAGATCTGATAGACAGAGTTCCTGAAGAACTATGGATGGAAGTTCGCAATATTGTACAAGAGGTAGCAACTAAAACCATCCCAAAGAAAAAGAAATGCAAGAAAGCAAAATGGCTGTCTGAGAAAGCTTTGCAAATAGCTAAGGAAAGAAGGGAAGCAAAAGGCAAAGGAGAAAGATATACCCAATTGAATGCAGAATTCCAGAGAATAGCTAGAAGAGATAAGAATGCCTTCTTAAATGAACAGTGCAAAGAAATAGAAGAAAACAACAGAATAGGGAGGACCAGAGATCTCTTCAAGAAAATTAGCGATATGAAGGGAACGTTTCATTCAAAGATGGGCATGATAAAGGACCAAAATGGCAGGGACCTAACAGAGGCAGAAGAGATTAAGAAGAGATGGCAAAACTACACAGAAGAACTATACAAGAACGAGCTTAACGTCCCAGATAATCACGATGGGGTGGTCACTGACCTCGAGCCAGACATCCTAGAATGTGAAGTGAAATGGGCCTTAGGAAATCTAGCAACAAAGCTAGTGGAGGTGACAGTATTCCAGCTGTGCTATTCAAAATCTTAAAAGACGATGCAGTAAAAGTGCTACACTTAATTTGCCAGCAAATTTGGAAAACTCAACAGTGGCTACAGGATTGGAAAAGGTCAGTTTACATTCCAATTCCAAAGAAAGGCAATGCCAAAGAATGTTCAAACTATCACACCATTGCACTCATTTCACATGCTAGTAAAGTTATGCTTAAAATCCTATAAGCTAGACTCTAACAGTATGTGGATCAAGAACTACCAGAAGTACAGGCAGGATTTTGAAGAGGCAGAGGAACTAGAGATCAAATTGCCAACATATGCTGGATCGTAGAGAAAACTAGGGAGTTCCAGAAAAACATCCACTTCTGCTTCATTGACTATGCTAAAGTCTTTGATTGTGTGGATCACAACAAATTGTGGCAAGTTCTTAAAGAGATGGGAATACCAGACCATCTTATTTGTCTCTTGAGAAACCTACATGCGGGTAAAGAAGCAACAGTGAGAACTGGACACGGAACCACTAATTGGTTCAAAATTGGGAAAGGAGTCTGGCAAGGCTGTATACTATCACCCTGCCTATTTAACTTATATGCAGAGCACATCATGAGAAAGGCAGGGCTAGATGAATCAAAAGTTGGAATTAAGATTGCCGGGAGAAATATCAACAACCTAAGATATGCAGATGATACCACTCTAATGGCAGAAAGTGAAGAGAAACTAAAGAGCCTCTTGATGCGGGTGAAGAAGGAGAGTGCAAAAGTTGGCTTGAAACTCAATATTAAGAAAACCAAAATCATGGCATCTGGCCCTCTCAGTTCCTGGCAAATAGATGGGGAAGAAATGGAGGCAGTGACAGATTTTATTTTCCTGTGCTCCAAGATCACCTCAGATGGGGACTGCAGCCAAGAAATTAAAAGACTCTTGCTCCTGGGGAGGAAAGCTATGGCAAATCTAGACAGCACACTAAAAAGCAGAGACATCACCCTGCCAACAAAAGTGCGTATAGTCCAGGCCATGGTTTTCCCAGTTGCAATGTATGGATGTGAACGTTGGACCATAAGAAAGGCTGAGCGCCAAAGAATTGAGGCCTTTGAACTCTCGTGCTGGAGAAGACTCCTGCGAGTCCCTTGGACTGCAAGGCGTTCAAACGGGTCAGTCCTAGAAGAGATCAATCCCGACTGCTCTTTAGAAGGCCAGATCCTGAAGTTGAAACTCAAAAACTCTGGCCACCTAATGAGAAGAAAGGACTCACTGGAGAAGGGCCTAATGCTGGGAAAGATTGAGGGCAATAGAAGAAAGGGATGACAGAGAATGAGGCGGCTGGATGGAGTCACTGAAGCAGGTGTGAACTTAAATGGACTCCAGAAGATGGTAGAGGACAGGAAGACCTGGAGAAACGTTGTCCATGGGGTCACGATGGGTCAGACACGACTTCGCAATTAACAACAACAACAACTGCCTGGTTTTGCAAATATATGGCAATCTAAAGTTGGTGCTTCATCAAAAATAGCATCAGATAGAATATGGATGAAATAATACTATTAATACCCCTGTTTGTCTTGTAGTCTAAAGATTGATTTGACTGTCTGCCTATCTCAGGTTTTTGGGAAGGACTCAAAAGGTGGGCAAAAATACCAAGATTGGGATGACTGTGTGACCAACCATAATATACAAATTCATGGCTAGGTGAATTTTTTTGAGCTCATAACTTATTTAGCTGTTACAACTGGCAAATGCTGTATATCATCTATACCTGGTGAAGGAATTAGGTTTTTTTTTTTATCTCAGTGTTGAACTATAGCAGTCTTTCAAATTTCTGGCAAATGGCTTAATGATTTCCACAGCTGCAGGATGCTGTGAAATCAGAGCAAAGCTGAAGAGATATGATAGCAGACAGAAGAGATCTAAGAAAATCCTATCTTTGAAAGAAATATGCCTGTAAATAGGATGCTATTTTTTTCCATTACATTACTGTAAAGCTCTTTTGAGCAAATGATCCGATATTCTAAGGGAATAGATGATAAGTATAAGCTGCTATTCATTCACACTTTTAGATCTACCTGTGGATGTTTTTTTCCTCTTTACATTAATACAAAAGACGGAAGGCAAGATAGCTCTAGTGTCCATCGATATAAATTGCTTCTACGATCAACTTGAATCAATGCAATTATTCTTATTTCTTATATTTAAAGGCTCATCACTTACTTTATTCACTAATTCCAATTGCTTATCTACTTTGCCAGCTTGTGTCTTAAAAGCCATATTTTATGGAACACCTGTTGTTTTAAATATATCACAATGAAATGCATTTTAACATTGCATAAATGATTTTGATCAGGGTGAAGAAGACCAAAAGCAAATTGTAAAATTATAATGCAGACTTTTATGGTGCTGCACAGCATTGAATTCTTCTTGTAGCTACATAATCACAAGCACACATAGACACATGTTTAATTAAAGGAAATCCAGGGCTTCATAACCGATGAAATATTGAACTTTTTGCCTAACATATAGTTTATGTTATTATGAGCTACTCTAAGTGTTATTTATGAAGACTTTTATTTCGGTCTATTTTTCCTCTTTTTGATGTATAAATATAAATTTTTAATGTATGTCAGTCTACATCTTTATAATTACCTTTTAATGCACAGACATGAATTTCCTTTATTATTGCAATAAATCCATTGACACAATAGACAATAACTGTTACTAAAGCTTCCCCTCCTTCTTCCTACTGGATTCTGGATAAAAAGAAAATCATGAAATAAAAGATGGCAAAAGTCTAGCAGTATGACCTTTTCTGTTTCTCAGGACCTTTTCAGTTAGTTTTAAAAAATAACTGTGATTCCCTTTACTGTATGAGTACAAAACTTAGTTGAGCTATAACTTATTCTAAAACTTCTGTCCTAATGTAGGCCATATTTCGTGCATTATGCCAAGCTAGGCTGCAGTTTAATAAGAATAACTATTTACATATGAACTGAACAGTCACTGATTACTGAGTGTCACTGATTTGTGTGTTTTCTTCTGCAATACAGCTAAATCTTTTCAATACAGAGAAGTCAAAACAAGCAGACCATAAAAGTTAAAGGATTTTCTAACTTATTCTAAAAGTACCTAGTAAAATCTAACTTCATCCCGTCAATCATTTTAACTCTAGACTTTGCTTCTATATAGTATAGTTCGTGCATAAACCTAACTGAGCTTTTTTGCTGACTAGTGGACCAAACATATAAAATACCATTACAAAGCTGAATGTGAAATAGAAATATGCAAATTTATGCTATATGAAATAGCAGATTACTTCTTTTTCTTAGTGTGGAAGCCTGGCTCAATATTTAAACTCTAATGTTAAAGGGCAGTTAAAGCACTATTTGTATGCTCCTGCTCTAAATATATGTTTGTATCCGTCCATTCAATCAGGCAGGCTGGGCATGTTGCAGGTCCCATCAGTCAATGCTTCTGTCAGCCAAGGAATATTGGGGCAGCTTTAGAAATCAAATAAATAATCAAATAAATCAGCTATAGAAATAAAATAAAATAAGTGTAAATAAGTGTAAAATGATTGAATTATCAGTGTTTATCTACATACTGTATCTTACATCCAAGATATTTATTGCTTGAGAGATAATTTGCAACATTTTGAACTGTATCTGAAAAAGACAAAGAATCTGTGCAAATAATGCTGGGTATGGATAGTAGGTTATTTGTGTACATTGTATTTGGAATCAAAGTATCAAATATTTGTGCCAGACTGAGTGTGGTGCAAAAGCTTAATCTGGATATAATTAAGTCATGTGTTATTTAGTATCACTATCTTCATAGGACAACTATCATACCAAGTTAAGGTACCCTGATGCTTTCTTGGCTAACATCACCATTTGAGTATTTAAGTACAAATAAACTACTCTGAAAGACAGTTATTCAAGGAGAATACAATTTAATCAGTACAAACTAGGTTTTTGATTTAAATTCGCTGTCTTCTTGACAAGGAGCAGGTCTTTCTTGCCTGGATTAAACAATGGTTTATGCCTATGATACTAAACTTGATAAATGGTTATCTGTTCCTCTTTATGCATTTAAAACCTCATAATTTAGGTTTTATAATTTATTTTTATTTCGCAGGGGGAATATTTAAAAGATCAGTCATTTGTTTTTCACATTTGGTTTTCTTTTGGTAAACTCTAAGTGTGATTTTACTGTAAAGAAAGTAAAACATCCAGAAAATCAGTTAACAGCAACAATCAAAATATAGAATGAACGTATATTTTATAAAAGACATAGCAAGTTAATTGATAGTGGTGGACTGTATTCCTCTTTAAATATATGACAGGAATTGTAATTGATGTAAAATGTCTTTATTAATAACTGGAGGATTAATTAATGACTAAAAAACAGCAATGTAGGAGGGAATTGCTATTAAATTATTTTCAGTTCCCAAAAGCAGTAGTCATGAATCAAAGTCATATTGCATTCAATGCACTCCAGAATGGAAAAGACAAAGGAAGACTGAAAACATTTGCAGAAAATGTGTAGGAGACAACAAGTGGATATAACAGATATTGTAAGACAATAAATCTTTACTCATATAAAACAAAAAAACTCCATAGAGCCATGGTGGCAAACCTATGGCACATGTGCCACAGGTGGCACGCAGAGTCCTCTCTATGGGCACGTGCGCCGTCGTCCCAGTCCTAGGCCTTGAGCTGGATTTTATAAAACCTTTTCGCTTTAGGCCTCTGCCACCGTGTGCAAAAAAAAAAGTTTCAATCAATCAATTTCAACTTCTCACGGGAAAAAAAAAGATCTCGCAAAGTTGGAATTGATTGATTGAACTTTTTAGTCCCACCAGTCTGCCATTACCATCGCAGCCATACCCACCCAATGGATCACACCCACCCAATGAGCCACGCCCACCTGGCACCCGATGATACATAAGTGGGTTTTGGGTTGCAGTTTGGGCACTTGGTCTCTAAAAGATGCACCATCACTGCCATAGAGTTATATATTATTCATTAAGTATTGCTGGAGAGTTTTGGTGAACAAAATGTATTTTAGACACATCTCAAGATCACAACCATGAAATGGGACAAGAAATTAAATTCTATACAGTATTCTGTACAGCACACACTGTGTAGACACGCACACACACATACACACAACACACTGTACGTTTGTGTATGTGTGTGTGCGTGTGGAGAGAGAGTTTCACTGCTTTTAATTTTGTAAGCCATCTCCTTGTGGCGAGGTAAGCAGCAAACATATTTAATAAATAAGTAAATAAATGCACAATACTCATCTTTAATTTAAAAATGAAAATCTATGCAAGTCTGCCTTTTTCCTTGCTTTTTTGCCACAATCAACTTTACTAGGATGGTCAAATTAAGTAAAAGACACTTAATGTTCTAAAAGCATTTATACATAAAAGTATGGATTATTTATGACATGCAAAAATAAATATATTGTTATATGTGCTCAAGATAATTCTGAGCACTGTGAATAAATCATACACTAAATTCTATGGCCTTTAAATGATTAATCTCATCATAATGTATTCAGGTTTGTATTAGAGTCATGTTTTCATTCTGTTTCAGTAGTCTAAGTCATATAACAAAAATTTAGCATATTTTATTTATCAGATAGACTACTTATAGGGGTTTGAAATAATAGTGCTTTAGTTTTCTTGTCAATGAAAATAGCTGTTGGCAAGTTGCAATGATTTTAAAATCCTTTCTTTGAGGCAAAATAGAAGTAATCACATACCACAGAAGCAATTATGTTTGATACAGGATGGACAAATTTTCTTCCTAGTTGACATTTGTACAGTAGAATCAATATGATAGATCATCAAATATTTGCCAACTGCAGAAAACCTAATTGCTGGAAGTGTGATAGCATCAGTATAGGTATATCTTCATACAGCAGAACTGTAGCTTAAGATCTGTTGATGAGTCAGGAAAAGTTTTTCAACAGTTATGCTGTTGAACCATGGAGTTCACTGAGTTAATTTGGTTTAAGCTACTTTGTGCAATCTATCTCACAAGACTATTATGGTAGGTATAGAATTAGTAAAACATACCTTGTTATGCAACTGCAAATTCATGGAGAAAATATATAATATAAATGCAATCATAATACAACAATATAAATTTGCAATAATGCATAGTTACATAAGTAAAATGATCATCTGTTGTCAGTCTCTTCTCTTAACAAAGAACTATTATGGAATTGTGCTGTTGTTGTTGTTAGTTGTGAAGGATGGAGGGTTAGAATGACGGCCATTATGCTTTGTTTTTAGGTTTACCAGAGTTATCAAGTTGATCCGATTCATAGATGGTACTGGGCTAACAGTGTCTTTTCATATGACCTAAGATGATTCTTCTTAGGGTCCTATAGGCTTGAACCTATTTTTTGGGGATAAATTTACTTAAATTAAAAATAAAAATTGACTTAGTTTTGAATGAAAATAAATTGACAATATGCATAAATAATAACATGGTGTCATGAACTAAGGTAAAAGCCTGACACTTTAATTACATAATAGAATTTTTAAAAAATAGCAGATAGAATTAAGTGAGTATCAGAATAGTGCAATTTTTGTGATAAAATGGGAAGAAATAATAATACTGTATTATATTTACTTTTCCCTGAATATGTTAAATATTTAATTTTTATGGAATGCTGTTGACATAAAAGGATATAGAATAGAACCTTATCTCTTTTATATTAAGTTTAGTGACCCTTAGAACAAAGCTGTGATGTTAGAATCACAGTCAGATGACTCAAGTATCTTCTCTAATTCTACCTACTGTATAGTGGACTTCCTCTTTCTTAGAACAGTAATTAGCACTTTCTTAAAACACTTTGAAATCTTAGAAGGAGACACATGATGGATATCACTGAATATGCTTGAACTTTTTGGGGGGAACATTCTTTTATACATACCGTTATTACCAGCTGCTCCTTCAGTTCTGACCAAACTCAATTTCTGCTGCTTCAAAGAATGCACCTGTTGAACTAAGACTAGGACATATATTGGCAGTTTTAGCATTTTATAGGAAGCAGTAGCATAAGAGTATACTCTACAATTTGTTTATCTTTCTATAAATATTGTTCATTGATTTTTTTTGCTTCAGTTCCACTTAAACCATAATCAGTTATTTGCTTTTCATTTATTAATTCATATACATTTATTTCTTTATAAAATATATTAATTTTAATTATAACTAATTCTAAAATGGAATTGAAGAAGGATTTAAAATATAAAATAAAAACACATTAATTTAATGGGAACACATTAAAATACGTGGTACTGATTCCTCTAAAAACTAGATAAACAAGTCAGTTTGTATCAAATAGTTACCAGTTCCCTTGCCAATTGAAAATGATTAGGGGAAGAAATTACATAGTTGGGGTAACACTCTTGGAATAAAATCAATTAATCTCTGGCAGATATATCACCACAAAGAAATAACATTTAAGTAAATATTAGTATATAAGTGAATATTCAGTGGAGAAATCAATTCATTAAACATCCAGTGAACAAAATACAGTGGTTAGAATGCAGTATTACAGGCTAACTCTATCAACTGCCAGAAGTTTGATCCTGACCAACTCAAGATTGACTCAGCCTTCCATCCTTCTGAGGTCGGTAAAGTGAGAACCAAAATTGTTGGGGACAGTAAGTTGACTGTGTAAATCACTTAGAGAGGGCTGTAAAGCACGATGAAGTGGTATATAAGTGTAAATGATATTGCTATTGCTATCTTAACAGATTCTCTCAGTTTAGAATCTAGATTTCTAATTTTAATATCATGATTTCAATTAGTTCAATGATACTTATAGCTTTAAAATCATTCATATAATGAAGAATGACCATCAAAAGAAAACAAAGTTCTATAATAGTATCTATTTCTCAATTGTGCTGATTTCCAACACTATTGTCAACTTCTATTTCTCTTCCTTTTAGGTACATGTATGTGAAAAATAGTTTATGAAAAATGTTTTAAACTGAATCTTTCTAAATTTAAAACATTCTGTTTGAAGATGAGAGAACCAGTTTTGAATGTGAAACCCCTGTTTTTATGTGAAACAGCTTTTTGAGTATCAATTGGGTTATTTCAAGCACTTCAGAAATATGCCCAAAATGTTGTTGTTGTTAGTTGCGAAGTTGTGTCCGACCCATCGTGACCCCATGGATAATGTTCTTCCAGGTCTTCCTGTCCTCTACCATCTTCTGGAGTCCATTTAAGGTCATGCTTACTGTTATGTCCCGAGCCTTGCAAATGGGCTCGGGGCATTTGCAGGCAGTCCCGGGCAGGTGCAAGCTGCCCGGGACCAGACAGGCTGTCGCCAGCGCCTGTGCGCATGCGTGGGTGCTGGCGCGGGAAAAGTAACATATTGACCCGGGAATTGCCTATATAAGAGGCTGGGAGCTTTTGGGCGTTGCTGAAGCCTTCACCTGTAAGCTGAACACAGAATAAAAGAAAACCTGAGAACTACAACTGCTTCTCGTGTCTGCTTTTCGCCAAGGACTCAACACTGGCGACGAGGGTGGGATGCCTTACATCGCCTGGAAAGGAAGAGGTGTAAGCTTACCCAAGTGAGTCGTGAGCGGCGGAACGGCGTTGACTCGGCAGCTACCCACCAATCCAGTGCGCATTCGGGGGTAGGCTGGCTGATAGACCCATCTCCTGAAAATGGCAAAAGTTGGAAGGCTTTCGGAATTCGACGTCTCACATCCAGAGCGGTGGGAGTCCTACGTAGCCAGGGTGGAAAATTACCTCAAGGTGAACCAAGTGAGGGAAGATAGCTTGAAGGCTGCCACCCTGCTTTGTGTCTGCGGTCAAGACGCCTTCGAAATCGCAGAGAACCTTGCAGCACCTGTCCCATTAGAGTCTGTCAGCTACGCAGATCTAAAGAAGCTATTGAAGGAGCACTTCCAGCCCAAGATGTCCGTCATCGCATGGCGCCACACCTTCAAGCAGAGGGATCAACGATCCGGAGAGTCGGCCAAAGAATACATCGCCGCATTGAGGAAGGCCGCCAAGCACTGCGAGTTCAAGGACCTCGAAGAACGATTGAGGGACCGATTCGTGTGCGGCTTAAGGCATCGAGATCTACAACAGAGGCTTTTCGCCAAAGAAGACTTGTCTTTCCAAGATGCCTTAAGAGAGGTCACCGCAGAAGAAGCAGCAGGCGGCGCCGTCAAAAACATGCGGCCGATCAGGAACAGTCCAGATGTTGCATCCGTGCACCAAGAGGACGTCCAAGGGAACTCCGAGGAGGATCCGGACGAGGAAGTCGACCGTCTCCACCCCACGAAGGAAGGGAATCAGAAAGGAAGCTCTGCAGCTCCCCTCAAGTGCATCGGCTGTGGAGGTCGCCACAGGAGAACCGACTGCAAGTTCCGCTCCGCTATCTGCCAGGCGTGCGGGAAACAAGGACATATTGCAGCTGTGTGTCTGGGCCGACGAAAGGTACAACCTCAGGAAGAACTGCGCCTGAAAGGTACCAGGGTCCCCAGCCAGAATAGGGTAGGTTTTTGCACTTCGCGAAGAAGCATCTTCAGGACAGGCACACACAAGCCCATCAAGAAAAAGCTGTCACTCAAGGTGAAGCTACAAGGGGTTCCATTAACTATGGAACTAGACACGGGGTCTGCCCTTTCAATCATATCCTTACATACATTTAGGAAGATTTGTTCCGGCAGTGGAACTCAGGCTAAATTAAGGCCTTCAGACATTGTGTTAACAGACTTTCAAAATTCGAGAGTGTGTGTTAAGGGGGAGGCCACCCTTAACGTACAGTATAAGAATTTTGAAGGTCCACTAGACCTATTAGTAGTAGGGGGTGAACGAACGAGTCTCATAGGACTCGATTGGTTTGAAGCCTTGGGGATACACGTCACGGGGCTCAACAGCTTACAAACACTCGACCTACAGGAAGTCTGCAAAGAATTTGCAGATGTCTTCAGCCCCCAGCTGGGCACATTCAAGGGACCCCCTGTGTCCTTAAAACTAGACCCCACTGTCACTCCCATTAGAATTAAAGCAAGAAGGGTCCCTTTTGCTTTAAAGAGTAAAATTGACACTGAGTTAGACAAACTGATCCAACAGGGAATCCTAGAACCTGTTGATTCCAGCCCTTGGGAGACCCCCATTGTCACGCCTCTAAAGGCAAATGGGGACATTCGCATTTGTGCTGACTACAAATGCACTCTTAATAAGGCATTGCAGCAACATGCCTATCCTGTTCCTGTGGTCAGTCATATTCTGGCCTCCCTCAAGGGAGGGCGCGTTTTTGCAAAGCTTGACCTAGCTCAAGCGTATCAACAGCTGCCTGTTGATGCTGCTGCTGCTATAGCTCAGACTATTGTGACCCACAGGGGAGCCTTTAAGGTAAAAAGGCTACAGTTTGGAGTGAATGTCGCTCCTGGGATTTTCCAAAGCGTAATGGAAAACACACTACGGGGCATACCGGGGGTTTGCCCCTACTTTGATGATGTCTTAATTGCAGGAGACTCCACACACATTCTAGCTGAAAGGCTAAGGGCTGTTCTGTTAAGATTCAGGAAAACAGGCCTCAAGCTCAAAAAAGACAAATGCAAAATTGGGGTGCCTTCTACTGAATTTCTGGGATTCAAAATTGATGCTGCTGGGATTCACCCTGCTGAATCCAAACTAACTGCCATTTTAGAAGCACCTAGGCCAAAGTCTAAGGCCGAACTTCAGGCCTTTCTGGGCCTCCTGAATTTCTACAATTCCTTTCTTCCACATAAAGCTAGTGTAGCTGAGCCTCTTCACAGGCTATTAGACAAACAAGCAGTGTGGCAGTGGTCACAAACACATGAGGCTAGTTTCAATGAGGTCAAGGCCTTACTCACTTCTAACAGTGTACTTGCACACTTCAATGAGTCCCTTCCTGTGTGCATCGCTTGTGATGCTTCCCCTTACGGGGTAGGAGCCGTCCTGAGCCACCTCAGGTCTGATGGAACTCAGGTTCCTGTTGCATATTACTCCAGAACACTGTCTTCTGCTGAGCGCAACTACGCTTAGATAGACAGGGAGACTCTGGCTGTTGTTGCTGGAATTAAAAAATTCCATGATTTCTTGTATGGCAGGCATTTCACGGTCTTCACTGACCATAAGCCTCTGCTGGGACTGTTTACCACACATAAACAAACTCCCCAAATCATTTCCCCTAGAATGCTTAGGTGGTCTATTTTTCTGTCTGCATATGATTTTTCCTTACTCCACAAGCCTGGGAAAGAAATGGGCCATGCTGATGGCCTCAGTAGATTGCCCCTGCCAGTAGTAGAAGCTGACCCTGCGCCAGCTGTCAACATTCTATCCATCCAAGCCTTGCCCGAGTCCCCTCTGAATGCCAGGGATGTCGCCGCTGAAACAGGCACAGATCACACACTTTCACGTGTCCTTTCTTGGGTTTTGTCTGGATGGCCTGAGCACTGCCCTAGTCCTGAGTTTCAGAGTTTCTGGTCCAAAAGGAACGAGTTGTCCACTTCTCAGGGTTGTCTGCTTTGGGGAAACAGAGTTGTCATTCCCACCTCAATGAGGACTAGGATCTTAGAGTCCCTCCACGAGGGTCATCCTGGCATTGTTCGCATGAAGGCCCTTGCGCGCAGCCCCTTGTGGTGGCCTGGTTTAGATAAGGACATTGAGGCTAAGGTGCATGCATGCCACCTGTGCCAGCGCTCTCGCCCAGAGATGCCCCAAGCTCCTGTGCATAGATGGGAGGATACACAGTCCCCATGGTCTAGGTGCACATTGACTACGCTGGGCCCTTTCAGGGCCAGTTCTTCTTGGTCCTCGTTGACAGTCATTCAAAATGGCTTGAGGTTGTACCTGTCTCATCCACCACCACTGCAAAGACTATTCAGGTACTGAGGGGGATTTTTGCTGCACACGGGCTCCCAGATGTCATCGTGTCTGACAACGGCCCTCAATTTACTTCCTCCAATTCCAAGCTTTCTTACAGGCTAACATGATTCGTCATGCCACGTCTGCACCTTTACACCCGTCCACCAATGGTATGGCTGAACGCATGGTCCGCATCACAAAGGACGCCTTGAAAAGACTCACCTATGGGGACTGGCATCACAGGTTGGCTGACTTTCTCCTTTCTTACCGCACCACACCGTCCACTTCTACAGGGAGAAGCCCAGCTGAACTTCGTCGCTGGGGGCGCAAACTTACTATGAAGCTTGACCGGTTGCATCCGGACAGACTGCCTTCATCTACCTCACATCCTAGGGCACCTAGACAACTACTTGTGGGTGCCCCGGTTTGGGCTCGCAATTACGGGCCTGGTCATACATGGGTCCCCGCTTCTATTTCCAGGGTCACAGGTCCTCTCTCCTACGAGGTAGCCCTGGACAACGGTCGTGTCCTGCGTCGGCACATCGACCAACTCCGCCCTAGGCGGGATCTTTCAGATGAGACTCCTGGGTCTTTTCCCGGGGGGGAGGGGGACCCTTTAGAGCAAAGGGAGGGGCACGAGCTGCTGCCCACCTCCAATGATGGAGCCACAAACTGCCCATTCCAAGATTCCGCGAGTGCCCCAAACAGGAATTCTGAGAGCCTATCCAACTACCAGGCATTCACGCCTACTCCAGCCAGGGAGTCACCCCGGGGGTACAATCACTATTCACCTGCACAGCACAGTACTCCAGTCAGGGAGGATACCCGGGAGCATCCCAATAAATCATACCCAGCAAGAGAGCTGGCACATAATCCCCAGAGTTGGCCTGACCTTACCCCAAGTCCTACAGGGGGTCAAACATACAGGGAGGTGGTCGAGGAACCAAGTCCCGACCGCAACACCTCTAGCCCAAATCAGGGAGTAACTGAGTTTTGGGAAGGTACAGAAACCCACACGAGCCCGGACACAGAACGGGGTTTAGGGAATGGACAGCCTCCTGACAGGTCTTGGACGGACCTAGGAGGTTCTACAGAGACGCCCAGCAGTGGCTATCACTTCAAGGGGCCCGAGGGCCTACAGCTAGGCAGATCAACCAGGTCACAAAGTGACAGAAGCCCTGGCCTGACGAGCCCGGTGGGCGAGCGAGCAGGCCAGGCATTGGGGCACAGTCCTTGGAAGGCACCAAGGCATGATAAGGAGAACAGGCTCACGTCTCCCCTCAGTCAGGGAACACCTGTCAGAAACCCAGAGCTGAGAAGGTCACAGAGAGCAAGGAAATCTCCTAAATACTTAGAGGATTACATAACATTGCTGGCCAAACAAAAGCCAGTAAACAGTAGGAGCACTGGGGAGTAGAACATTGCATCAAGAAATAATTGTATGTTGGTAGTAGTCTTAGCCCGGGGGAAAGGGGTGTTATGTCCCGAGCCTTGCAAATGGGCTCGGGGCATTTGCAGGCAGTCCCGGGCAGGTGCAAGCTGCCCGGGACCATACAGGCTGTCGCCAGCGCCTGTGCGCATGCGCGGGTGCTGGCGCGGGAAAAGTAACACATTGACCCGGGAATTGCCTATATAAGAGGCTGGGAGCTTTTGGGCGTTGCTGAAGCCTTCACCTGTAAGCTGAACACAGAATAAAAGAAAACCTGAGAACTACAACTGCTTCTCGTGTCTGCTTTTCGCCAAGGACTCAACACCTACTGCTTCAGTGACTCCATCCAGCCACCTTATTCTCTGTCATCCCCTTTTTCTATTGCCTTCAATCTTTCCCAGCATTAGGCCATTCTCCAGTGACTCCTTCCTTCTCATTAGGTGGACAAAGTACTTGAGTTTCAACGTCAGGATCTGGCCTTCTAAAGAGCAGTCAGGGTTGATCTCCTCTAGGACTGACTGGTTTTAACGCCTTGCAGTCCAGGGGACTCGCAGGAGTCTTCTCCAGCACCATAGTTCAAAGGCCTCAATTCTTTTGCACTCAGCCTTTCTTATGGTCCAACTTTCACAGCCATACATTGCAACTGGGAAAACCATGGCCTTGACTATACGTACTTTTGTTGGCAGGGTGATGTCTCTGCTTTTTAGTATGCTGTCTAGATTTGCCATAGCTTTCCTCCCCAGGAGCAAGCATCTTTTAATTTCTTGGCTGCAGTCCCCATCTGAGGTGATCTTGGAGCCCAGGAAGATAAAATCTTTCACTACCTCCATTTCTTCCCCATCTATTTGCTAGGAATTGGGAGGGCTGGATGCCATGATCTTGGGCTGGATGCCCAAAATACTCATGACCAAACAGCAGTTTCATATTTAATGCAGGGCTTTTCATATTTAAAGTGTATTGAAATAATTGTTTCATTGTATTTACCTTGCTCAATTCCTATTTGAAGTATTGTGTTCATTTAGGGCAGATTCAATTCTGCACTGAGCAGGGGATTAGAGTATATAACCCCTGAAATACTTTCCAGCTCTATATTTCAATGATCTACTTTGTCTCCTCCTAGCTCAGGGGTAGGCAACCTTGGCTCTTTTATGACTCGTGGACTTCAATTCCAAGAATTCCTGAGCCGGTGCTATCTTCTGTTCATCTTTTTTTTTTTTTTTTGGAGGAAGGAAGCAAAGTATTCTGTATATAAAAACATGACAACTGCTAGTTGAGTTATCAAGGGATCCATCCCTTAATAATTGCCTTCCAAAATGATAGATATATTCTGATGCAGGTAATCCACAAGGGATCTAAGTTATAGATGGAAGAATCAATACAAATGCTTTAGAATAACTTACATAAATCTTCCAATCATTTTTGCTTGTTTGTACTATAGATTTATCAAATTTAACAGAAGGGCACAAAAAGAGATTTTTCAGTTAAAGTAAGTCTTTCAATTAAAATAAAATAGATTATATATTATCCATTACAATCAAAGGGTTTCTATTAATGCTAACACATTTTAATATAGACCAAACAATTATATTTAATATTTGAAATAATACTGTTTTCCTTTGCTTAGTATCAAAGATGACAGTGAACAATTTGTCATACTTTGCAGTTCAAATTAACATCAGATGTTTTTCTATTTCTTCAAATCCAGACAGTTAAAAGATACTGAACATTTTCCCAAATGTTATTACAATCAATGAATTATATGGGTATAATTTCTACCACTTATCCTGTAGTTGTATTCAAAATATTTTTGGAGCAAAAACATTCCATAGATTCGGACCAATAATGACAAAGAGTATGATTCCTCCATGGGTTCGGTACAGCTTTATGACTGCACAAATTTGCCTGGTAGGGAATACCCCATTAAACTTGATGGAATTCTTTCTCTTGGATGCTTGACATAACATCTATTCATCCAAGGACTGGAAAAAGAGAAGGTTTGACAATTTCTTAATGGGAATCCATTCACTCCAGCATGGATTATACTAAAACTGGTTTAATATTTCAGAGCTCTCCATTTTCTATCATTTGAGTCTCTTTTGTGTATTTTTTCCTAAAAACTGCTTTGGGAATACAGTATGGAATTATAAAAAATTAAAGCATTTCAAGAAATATCTGTATACGTTCTGATAAAATCTACTTATCATTCACTGCAGCTGACATATAACTTTAATTTTGAAACAGTAATATTGGGGACAGAATCTGAGTGGCTCTTTTTTAGAACTATAGTTTTTTTTTTGTTTTTTTTTACAATTCAGTAAAAGTAGGACCAATAGTGCAGGCAAGCAGATATAAAGCCCACAAGACATGCACAGAGGGATTTTATTTGAACTACAAATAAAAATTTATCACAAGTCATACATATGAATTATATTTAAACAGTTGTGAAGCTTCTTTCCTTAAATAGACATTTTTTTCTAATATACACATGTGTTTTGTGCAGATCTTTCAACAATACTGTATATACCTTTTTGTACAGTATCCAGTGTGAGTGATGTAGGAAGAGCCTAAAGGCAGGGTCAAAAGTGTCATCAATTTGGAACCCTTATGCAGTCACAAGAGACCTAAATCCAGCCCCGGGTGAATTCTGTTGACTCTTATTTAGCACCAATTTGTCTTAAATATTAGTAGATCAATTTCTTGTGAAAAGGTTTAGTGATTTGAACTCATCTCTGTTCCTGGTTACCTAACAAGTGGTGAAGTATGGAATGTGCAGGACAACTTGTCTTTTGATCTACAAGGTTGCTCAAAAAGTTGATGGAAAGACAATCTAAATTTTGTAGACATCCTGAACACAGAACAGCTTGGGTGTTATACTAGAGTTTCAAAACCAGACCTGTACTTGGAATATTATCTTGCCAAAAAAAAAAAAAACTCTGTCAAAGTTTAGATGTCTGTTCATCTAATGAAAAAATAATACCTTCTTTCTTTCTAAAGGGAGAAATTTTGTGAAGTAAGATAATGATAGTACATTTATTCAGAGTTTACTGGGTCACACCAAAATAATAGTTAACTAGCTAAGTTAGGGCCAAAATAACTTCACAAAAATACAAACAAAATGAAGAAAGGAATGTTATTTTCAACAGAAAAATTGTATGCTGCAAAAACCCTTTGTCACAGATTATTAAACACCAGAAAAAAAGTTATAAAATCTTGCCTCTTCCCAGCTCTTGGGAGAAAACTCAGTCAACAGTGAGACTCAATGTGTCAGTTTGGAATAAAAGCTTAGTTAAACATAGCATTTTAGCTACTTGAAGGAAACTTATTAACAGGGACCCAATAGACTGGCTCAGCTTATTCAGTTGGTTTAGTGTCATTAAGATTCTGTGGTTTTAAAAATCTTTTCATTCCAAAAGTCATTGTGAATGCCCTTTGCACAGGACCAGATTGTCTCAATTGATAAGCTTTTTTTAAAAAAGATGTTTTCACTGTCATTTCTGAATGTCTCTTTAGTGTGAGATCTATGACTAATAAAGTACCTTAATGGGAACTAGAAGCTGTTTATTCTCAAGGAGACTTAAAGTTCGTGAAGAAGGATATATTGGGGCCCAAGCCAGTCAGTCTTTTTTTTTTTCATGCAACCAAATAAAGAAACCATAGTTCACAGAGCTGAGATCATACTATAATATCTCAGACAACTCAAAATCTCTCATAATATGTGCTTGATGCTTTCTCATACTTTCTAACTCACTTCTCTCTGCCTCTCCCCTTTTCTATCTTGTTAAGCAAACAAAGATTTCATTTGATAAAAGCAGTGCAGACATCTTGATGATTCTTTGTATAGAATGATATTATAACCATCTTTTTTATGACTTATGTGAACCCCTTAACATAACAAGTGAAAGCAACATTTTCTGCTGATTCATTTAATTCATGGCAGCTTTTGTAGACTGCTCCCTAATGAGAAGATGCAAAGATGAAAAAAGATAGAGAATACTTTATCAAGTGTTGTCATGCTGCCCACTTATTTCAGTCAACTGTTTTATACATAATGTGAAATTCAAAATGAAAATCTGCGTTCTTCAAGCTGAAGAAGTTTTCAAGTTGACCTAGTTTATTTTTCTATTAGATTTCTATGTGGGACTGTATCACCATTCCTTGATATTTATGCTCTCCAGATTTGGCATGCTGGATGCGAATGCTAGTTTTGTTGATTACATTGCATTTCATAAGAACATCTCTTTCAAATCCTGCACTGTTGTTACATTAAGCCATTCCACAAAATTCACCTTGCTTTTTTGGGACCAACTTTTTATTTGTTGTTTTAAAACATCTGTGGGTGTTTCAAATTTCATTGGAACATCAGCATTGGGGATGACATGTCAGACCCACTAGGTGGATTAGATCATGAATTCAACTCCACAGAAAGGTTAAAGCTAATTGTATTGAGAATGGCTATGATAACAGAATCTGATTGTGCTGGTCCTCCTGCTTGTTCAGTGAATTAAGGAGGTATCTGTTTGAGCTGGTTCCATATGTTATCTGGATATTCTGGATGTAAAAAACTGCTTTAATTTCTTTTGCCTAGGAAACAGTTTCTCCATGCCTACATCATGGCTATCTTCTTTACACTCTATAGATATTTAGTTTTTTCCCATCAGTCACATTCCCAGAATTATTCTGCCTAATAAGTTTCTTCTTGGGAGAAGTGTGACAAAGGAATCTCAGATTACTTAGCTGTCTGTTCTTCCTTCATCAAGAGAGGTTAAATAATGGAAGCACAGCTTGGATGTCACTTTCAGGAGCCTGAACTTTCTCATATCAAGAGAAAGTTGATACGATAATTAAACATTTCACATTTTCTGTAGCGCCAAGAAAATTCCTGCTGTAGCTATAAAAATTAAGGACAGCTGTTTCAGTTGCTTTGCAAATAATATTGCATTATTATCAATTAAGTGTTTTAGTTATTTCCTTTTTTCTCTCTGTTTTACAAATCTCCCAGCATCAATCTAGTCCAGTGGTTCTCAACCTTTTTAATGCTGCGACTCCCAACCGGTCGTAAGTCGAGGACTACTCAACCGGTCGTAAGTCGAAGACTACTCAACTGGTGCAGCACCATTTGCAGAATGGGACATTTGGCAGGCTCAGCAGGGCAGAGACAGCCTGGACAATTCCTATTGGCTTTTGAAAGCCAATAGAATTAGACTCTATTCAAGAGAGTCTATTCTATTGGCTTTCAAAAGCCAATAGAATAAAAGGGAGTAGCACAGCTAAGGAAAACGGGGGAAAAAATGGTGGACTGTGTTGTTTGGCGACCCCATGAAATGGTCGTTCGACCCCAAATGGGGTCCCGACCCCCAGGTTGAGAACCACTGATCTAGTCTCTAATTTTGTTTCTCTTTCAAGAAATCTTAAATAGTGCAGTAAAATTATTTATAACTTGTGCTAAAAATATCGTTAATGGGGGAACAAAATAGAAAATGGAGGAGATACCCCTACTTGCAGAGAGTTGAGACTATGATGGTTAAATCTGAGAGGTCCTAAAGATTATAGGTTCTTGAGGACCTATCTTCTTTGGCCTCTTTCCATGGGCTGGACAGTTGGTGAAGAATATTATAGGAGCAATTGTAGATATGATAATGGCAACAAAAGTATATCAAAACTTTTTCATTGAAATTTCCAGGATGAAGTCTGAAAACAATAGCCAAATTTGATTTAGTTTTTAATGAATGGTAGCTAAATTGATATACTTGGTATAGATTGGACAATTTCAAAGTAGAGTTGAAAAGGATTTATATAATCTTATTTCTCTTTATTTCTCCCCAAATAATAATGAAATTCACATAAATGAATGAACACAGTGGCTGATAAATGAAAGTAGTAAGCTTGGACATAAAATCACATACCACAAAAGACCAATAAAAAATATGAGATGCCCTTTATACAAACAGCAGTTCAATTTAAGAATTTTCTCCATAACTTGATATCACTTCTACCTATGTGATATTTATAATTGCTTTCATAAATAAGGCACATTCCTCTTGAATGGTGTGTATTATCAGAGACTAGAGTCCTATTCTGTCATTGATACTAGGAAGTATATGCATTTTTTCATCGTAAAGAGCTGCTAGTTAAATGGAGGTTTTTCTGTCTGCAGTGAATTATTCATAGCAGGATGCCAATCAAGCTACTTTCTATTGAAAGCAATGCAATGCTGAGAAATCTATGGATCCCAGCTGTATATTTTGATGTATATCTAATTCAGCTTTAGAATTTCAATGGTACATGAAGTTAAATGGCAGTAGAAAAAGGAAGGAAATTTCTTTTTTCAAGTTTTTCCTCATTTTTTATTGGAGTTATACTAAAAAAAAATTCCAGCAAAATCCAACATATCAAAACTGTGAAGAGTTTAAGAGTTTAAGTGGCATTTGTTTCACTGAATTCATTAATGAGACATTTAATGCTGCATTTTCAGGAACAAAATGTGGGAAATAATAAAGTATCCTTCTTCAGGCATTTGAAAGGCTTTGAAATGAGAGTAAAATATCTAACTGGTTAACACGATACAGTAGGCTAAAATATGGTTAGTTGGTTTGTGATTCATCTATATTGAAAAAAATAAAAAAATATAACAACAACAATAATAATAAAGTTATTATTATAAATAATAAACTTTATTGTAGCTTTTTGTTGCTAAAGATATTGGTCGTACAGTATATTCCTAAGTTACATGGCACTGCATTGTAAACATTTTAAATTGCTTTACATTAAATACTTTTTTAAAAAATGAATTGCACATCTTTTTTTACAAATGGCCACAAATATGTTGATGTATGATGGAATATGTTGATGTATTGCTGGAGTGAAAAGTTACAAAAATATTTTACATGACAAATATTTGGTGATGGCTGATCTTGAGAGGCATAGACATATAAGTGTTCATATTTCTCATGTAAACATTTGATGAAATAGGTCTCTGCTTCTGATCAAACTACTAAATAAAGAAAAACACCAGGAAGCTAAACAATGGTGTAACCACTGGAAAAAGAAGCCTCACCTGATCATGACTTCTGACTTCCTGCCAACTTTCCCATTGATTTTGCTTGTGGGAAGTTGGCAGGGAAGGTTGCAGATCAATCTCCTGTAAATCTGTGAGGGAGCTGGATGGTTTCTAAATATGTGTCATGGATCCACCCCAAGGCCCCTCTCCAGATGTGAGTTCAGAGGAGGAGGGTAAGTTTGGTCAGGATCAGGGCTGAGAGAATTCTAGCCTGATGGAGCAGCCTCTTTTGAGTCCATTGGATAAGTGATAGACTGAGGTTGAGGGAGACGCACCACAGCTGCAGCAAGTTGGGTAGGAGGCTCCAGGTGAGGATCAGGAGCAGCTGCTGCCTATTAGTAGTGAGAAGCAGATAGAGTGCTCATCTCCTGATCCAAGGACATATAGAGCAGAGAGGGGACAGGCACAATGCTGGTCAACTAGACTATCCATGAGGAGGCAACCACACCTCTCATGAAGGGCTGCACCACATTGCCTACTTAAACCCACTCTGAGGACTTGAGTGTTGCTGGAACAACGTGCCCAGTTCTATGTCTTGTCTGCTCGTTTCATGTATCCTGAGCATTCAAATTGTGGACTGCTTTCCTGGACTTTGTGTATTCCCACTGGACTTGGTTACCAAGTGACTTTTGCCATGCTGAGTTTGGAATCTGTACCTGCACAACAGGGATGCTACTTGAGGACCCTCTCTCTCCCCCTCTGTCTCTCTCCTCCCCCTCTGTCTCCCCCCTCTCTCACAAACATTAGGTCTTATTACATTATGTTCTATTAGATTGTATTTTTTTAACAGCTACTTTTTGGGAGGAGAAAATGAAGATAAACATGCAACAGATAAATGAAGATATATATTGAGTAGAGGAAATGTAATTTGCCTGCTGTAATGCAGTACTATATATCCATTTTTTAAAGAATTGTTCAAGTTTGATATTGAGAATGAGATTTACTGCTTAAATGCCCAGCA
The DNA here is from genome assembly GCF_016545835.1 of Crotalus tigris. Taxonomy (NCBI): domain Eukaryota; kingdom Metazoa; phylum Chordata; class Lepidosauria; order Squamata; family Viperidae; genus Crotalus; species Crotalus tigris. Next base: position 2,031,643 of record NW_024096573.1, read on the forward strand.
TTTTATTTTCTTGGGATTTTAAGTGTTAAAAGGAAAAGTTTATTGTAGCATCCCATGTTCTGTACAATCTCTTTGGGTTTCAGATATAAATTTATTATCTAGAGCATATATATAGCATATATATAATTCTGCTCTAATTCTATGTCTCAGACAAGATATTTATGCCAAAATTATAACACTGTAGAAACCATTATTCAGTAATTTTTGTCTAACTTTTGTTGTGTTACCTATCCAATGCAAATATATTTCACTATGCTATTTGGCATTTTTATAAGAATTATTTTGATTTATATTTATCTATGATTAAGTCTCCAGTTCAAAAAGAAAGAACCTGCCGGTAATTTTAACCATATCCCATATCCATAAGAATTTTTTGAGGTGTTTTTGCTCATATTTGTGCAGATTAATCGCTGGGTTCTGTAATCATTAAGTCCCTGTTTCCATTTGTTTATTATGTAATTTAATCAGTAAAAATATACCAATCTCCTTTATAACTACAAATGTGTGTCTTATTTTGTCATTATATGGAAGCTGTATCATATCTTACTGACTAAACTAATGTATATAGGATTCATAAATTGGTTACAATTTGTGTGAGAGTCCTGGAATTTTTACAATTAAAATGCATCTTGAGCCATTCTTAATCCCATCTACCTTCTGTAACCACCTGCGTCTTTACCGACATATTTTCCTGAGGTTGAACATGAGAACAAAAGACAATGGAAAACATATTATAGAGATTAGACTCAACTAACTCCAGAGTAAAGAGTACAGAATATAACTAAAGAGTATAGCACCCTTTAGTTGAGAGTAATCTGTATTTGATTTGTTCATTTTTAATTGGATAGAAAATTGATTTTTCTCATATCACTATTGCATTGATGTCAATATATATTTTAAATAATCAAGTGAACTCTTGGTTTTATGTGCTGTTATCTATAATGCATTAAATCTAAAGATGTATATAGGTAGTCCTTGACTTACGACTACAACTGAGCCCAGAATTATTGTTGTAAATTGTGGGAGTCATTGAGTCATTACCCACATGATCACTTCATTTAATGACCACAATCTCTGTTTTTTCTCTCTCTGTCTCCCCCCGCCCTTGGAATTATGGCTACTCCCAAAATGACACCTGGTCCCAAGATAGCACCACACAACCTCACAATATTCTTCTCCTTATTGACTACAGTAGAATCTAGTTTTTATTACATTGTAACTCTTTATTGGATTGTTGAGGACAGAATGCAAATTAGCTGAAAACATTGTCTTTTAAGTTGTTAGAGTTCTTTTTAACATGTGGGTTCTCTGCTTGCTTAATATATATTGTTATATAAATTATGTCCAAAACTCTCTCCACATGGTAGAAATTGGGTAACCTCCAAACCCTACTGGTTGCAGTTTGAAAGTCCCAAGGAGATTTTGTCTTCCTCTTTACTTTTCCCTAATTTCTGCTTCTACTCTACGTGGTTCCTAATTTTTCCAGCTCTTAAAGAAAGACTGATTTAAACAATCCATCCATCATTTGTGTGTGATATATAAACAGACTTCTTCTGTTTTAACACATGTATATTTGCGAGCAGAACATTTAAATCCAAACTATTGTGTTCTCTGAGTTTGGCGCCTCCTTTTTTCCTATTATATAGGAATTGTAAGGTAGTTAAGATGGAAGGAGACTATGCTGAATACACGAGATGCTTTGGGAAGGGGAAAAAGTTGGAGGTTTATAACATGTGAACCAAACAAACCTTATACCATATTCACTTCCCCTATAGACTTTAGCTAGATGAAAAACACATGGAATGATTTGTTGAGTCATAACACCATTCTTTTTTTTTATTGAAAGTTTTTTATTTTTTCCATATAAACATTGTAAAATATATATATATACAATACAATTTTAAGATAAAATAAACATTATTACGACCTGCGCACTCCCCCCAGGCCGCGTCCACCCTCTCTTAAAACATTCCCTACTTCCCTCCTCTTTCTCACCTCCCATCCTACTCTCTTCCCCTCCCCTCCCCTTCTCCTCTCCCTACCCTACTTCCTCTCTACACTTGCCCACCTCTCATCCCTATCAAACCCATGAATGCAGCATAAGGGGAGTGCCCAGGCCGCTCCCCTATAAGCAACCATTATCTATATTACACTTACCCCCCCCCACATTTCCTCCCTCCCACCCCCAGCCCCCCTCCCTTCACTTCCCAGAGCAGAATACAGGGTTAATAATTAAAAGAATTTATAATAATAAGAAAAAAGAAAAGAAAAAGAAAAAAAAGAAAAAAGAAAAAAAATAATAATAAAAAAGGAAAAGAAAATATCATAATTAACCTTTAACTCCAATAGCCTATAAAACAATTCTCTGTAATATTTACTATAATATTCATTCATAAAATAAATGAAACTTTTTAATTCCATACTTTTTCTGAATATAATCTATCCATCTTCTCCATACAGTGATATATCTTTCTTGTGTGTGATCCTTTAAATAAGCAGAAATTTTTGCCATCTCTGCAAAACTAGATACTTTAAATACCCATTCTTCTAAAGTAGGCAAAGAATCTTTCTTCCAATATAAACCTATTAATAACCTTGCAGCAGTGAATAAATTCAACATCAAAATAGTTTCTTTATCATTTAAATCCACAAAATACCCAATAAAAATAGTTGAGGAGTGAACTTTATCTTTCTTCTAAAAATCTTTTGAATGTTCCACCAAATCATAATCCAAAAAGCCTTGACCTTTTTACAATTCCACCAAATATGAAAATATGTCCCATCTTTATTGCCACATCTCCAACATTTGGGCTGTATGTTAGGATACATACAAGATAATTTTTTAGGGTCTAAATGCCATCTGTAAAACATTTTATAAAAATTTTCTCTCAAATTTTGAGCTTGTGTAAATTTAACATTTCTAGTCCAAATTGTCTCCCATAAATCCAATGAAATCGGTTCCTGTATATTTTGAGCCCATTTAATCATACAGTCTTTAACCAATTCTGTTTCCGAGTCTAACTCTAATAAAACATTGTAAATTCTTTTTATATGGGCCTGACTCTGATTTTTAATCTGAATAACCAATTGTTTATCTTCTAATGTTATTCCCTCTTTCTTATCTACAGTCCATCTATCCACTATTTGTAAGTATTGAAACCATGATTGTAGAGTATTTTCTTGCCTTAATACATCTAGGGATTTCAAATGCCAATTCGAACCAGACCAAATTAACAATTCTTTATACGAGATTTTATCGAAATTTGTCCCCTTAGAAATTCCCTCAATTGCATGTCTGGGAATCCCCCAGATAGGTATTTTGTAATTCAATCTATAATAATACTTTTTCCAAACACGAAGTAAGGCATTCCTCAAAATATGTAATTTAAAAGTCCGATCAACTTTCTTATTGAAAATCAGGTATGCATGCCAACCATATATTAAATCCCAACCTTCCAAAAACAGAATATCCTTATTTGTTAAGTTGAGCCAATCGCTTAACCAAGTTAAAGCGGCTGCATCATAATATAATTTCAAGTTGGGTGCCTTAAGTCCCCCTCTTTCTCGAGCATCCTGTAAAATCTTAAACTTAACCCTTGGTTTCTTTCCGGCCCATATAAAATTGTTGATACCCCTTTGCCATTCATCCAAATTTGCCTCTTTTTTTAAAATAGGTATCATCTGAAACAAAAAAAGGAACTTTGGTAGAACATTCATTTTTACAGCTGAAATTCTCCCCAACAATGACAATTGGAATATTTTCCAGTCTTTTAAGTCCTTTTGTACTTTTCCCCATAATGGTTCATAATTATTCTTATACAATTTTCCATTTGAAGCAGTTAAATATACTCCCAAATATTTAACCTTTTTTACCATCTGAAAACCTGTGGCTTTAACCAAACTTTCCCTATCCTTAACTAACATATTCTTAGATAATATCTTAGTCTTATAATTATTGACTTTAAAACCAGAGACATTCCCATACTGTGTTATAAGTTCTAATAAACAATCAATCGCTTGATTTGGTTGTTCCAAAATTAAAACCAAATCATCCGCAAAGGCCCGCAATTTATACTCATTCTTCCTTATCTTTACGCCCTTAACTACCTTTGATTCTCTAATCTGAATCAATAAAATTTCCAACAAATAACAATGGGGATAATGGGCATCCTTGTCTTGTCCCTTTTTCAATATTAAAATTCTCAGTCAATCCCCCATTTACAATGATTTGTGCGGATTGTTGCTGATATATAGCTTTAAGTGCATGTAAAAAATTATCCCCAAAATTCATTTTCTCTACCAATGAAAATAGAAATTTCCAATCTAATTGATCAAAGGCTTTTTCAGGAATCTGATTATTCTTATCCAAGTATTCAATTAAATTTATAATTTGTCTAACATTATATTTCATATATTGTCCTGTTATAAATCCTGCTTGGTCATTATGAATCAAGTCCTTCATAACCTGCACTAATCTGTTTGCCAAAATTTTTGTAAAAATCTTATAATCAACATTTAATAATGAAATTGGCCTATAATTCTTAGGCTCTGTAAGATCCTGATCTTCCTTTGGAATCAGTGATATAAAGGCTCTTTTCCAAGAAGGAGGCACTTGTGTACCCAACATAATACTATTAAACATTTCCTTTAGAGGCTCCATCATTTCTTCAGATAAAGTCTTATAATACCTCGAAGTCAATCCATCTGTTCCCGGAGATTTTCCAACCTTTAACTGCTTAATAGCTAAACCAATTTGCTCCACAGTAATTAATCTATTCATCCCATTTTGTTGTTCCTCTGAAAGTTTAGGAAAATGCACAGATTGTAAGTATTTGTCTATATCCACCCCCTTTATGTTATCACTTGAATATAATTTTGTATAAAAATCTAAAAATCTCTTTTGGATCAAATTTTGCTGAAAAACCTCAGTACCTTTATATTTTACTTTCTCTATAATTCTAGCTCTCTGTTTCTTTCGTAACTGATAAGCCAACCACCTCCCAGGCTTATTCGCGTTACAGAAAGTATTATGTCTCATGTACGACAGATTGGTAGCCACTTGATCTGCCATCAACATATTAAATTGTTCCTTAAGCATCCTTATAGATACCTTTAAATTATTGTCAGTTGGATTAAGAACAAACTCTTGTTCTTTTAATTTAATCTCTTCTTCTATTTCTCTACGCCTTTTTAACCCTTTTTCCCTAAAAACCTTATTCAATTGAATCAAAATTCCCCTCATATATGCCTTACTGGCATCCCAAACCATGGACATCGATGTTCCCTTATTCATGTTTATAACAAAAAAGTCCTTTAAATGCTCTTTACATTTTTGTACAAACTCTTCCCGAGTAAACAAATTCTCATTCAATCTCCAGGATCTTCTATTCCCATCTTCCAAATGTAATTCCATCCACACCGGACTGTGATCTGACAAAGTTCTAGGGAAAATTTTCACCTTCCTCACTCTAGAAAGAAGGTCGCTAGTAATCAAGAAAAAGTCAATTCTTGAAAATGATTGGTGTCTATCTGAATAAAAAGTGAAATCTCTATCACTTGTATTCCTTTCTCGCCAAATATCAATAAGCTCCAATTCTTCTTTCAAATCAAAAAAAGTTTTAGGTAACCTAGTTTGGGTAAAAGTTTTAGAGGAGCTCCTTTTATCTATAGTTGAATCTAAAACCCCATTCCAATCACCCATCAAGATTACAGATTTATAATCCAACTGGGATATCTTCCCATGCAAAAACTTATAAAATTGTTTCTGTTGCTGATTAGGAGCATATAATCCAACAATAAGAACTTTTTTACCTTGTAATGATAATTCCACAAAAAGATACCTTCCTTCAGAGTCAGTCTCAATTAATTTAGATGGAATATTTTTCTTCACGTAAATTACCACTCCCCCTTTTTTCCCTGGAGCTGGAGCAATGAAATGTGAACCCAAACGAGGATTCATCAAAAGTTTGGAGTCCTTTAAAGTTATATGAGTCTCTTCCAAACATATCAAATCATTGTTATGTTGTTTCAAATAATGAAAAACCTTTCTTCGTTTCTGTGGCACATTTAAGCCATTAACATTCCAGGTCAGGAGCCTGGCCATCTCCACCGGCCTGGAGCCTCTGGAGCATGGCCTGCAGATCCACTGTCGAAGATCTTTTGGGTCTTGCCCCTCCCACAGGCTCTGTAATAACCATGCCTTCAACTTTATCTCCACTCTTCTGCTGCTGCTCTTTTTCTTTACGTTTATGGGCAGCTCGTGTCATCCTTTGTTCTTTTATCTCAAAATTCTGTACAGCTTGTTCCATAACCATCATTGATGAGGCTCCTGCCATAACAGGCTCTTCCATTATCCTTGTTTGTGGGGGTGAAGACGATCTTGCCTTTAAAATAGAATGATAAAAATCTCTTGCCTTCAGAACTGTAGTTAATCTATGACGTATCCCCTCATAATTCACTATTATTCCTCTTGGAATCTCCCATCTAAACTGGATTTGACGATGCTTTAACTCATCAGACAGAAAAGCAAAGTCTTTTCTGCCTCTTAAAATTTTGGGAGGTATTTCTTTTAAAATTATCACATCTTGATCTGCAATTTGAAACTTTTGTTTGTAAGAGTCATAACACCATTCTTGTTATGGATTTGTTTGCCGAATCCAGATTTTTGAGTATTTCGTGCTGATGTTAGTAGGATTGGAAATATCACAGCATATGGGACCCGGTAGAACATGAACTTCATTTGTTTTCCTTGGCTTCTGTGTGTCATGATGTATTCAGGATTACAGTTTCTGCAAAACTGTACATTTTAGTTAGGTCTCGACTGAATCTTGAACTTTGTCCTATGCAGGCTTAGAGTGCCAGATAACTTGTAAGTAGTCAATTTGATATCCAACTTCCTCCCTGAGGATGCGTTTAATTCAACATGGAAACATATGAGATCATAAACCTAATAGACCTTAAACTCAAATAATAATTGGGTTATAGACTATATCAGATTAAATAAATGACAAATTAATAATTTATTTTGATTGTTGTGTTCTGAAATATTTTTTGTGAGATCAGGCTTGATTGACAATAAGCAAGGATCACTCTGTAGCCTTTCAATAGCCAGGAATTGCTCTGGGAAGGGTAATGAAATGGGATAGATAGGGCAGTGATATAAATAGATGTAGCTGTATTAAATTCAATTTTCCCTCCAGTTTTAAAAATATTCTGAGCTTTATGGAGATAATTCATTGTAATCACTCACAAAATGGTGAGGGAAAGAGTAAGCAGTCTACAACTAATAGTCAGATGTATTATCATTATCAAGAAAATAAATAAAATAACCACATAGAAAGAAGAAGAAAAATAAAATGAAAAACAATAAAAACATTTTAGGACAATTATTTGCCTCTTGAAGATATGCCCAGCTGGGGTTCAGCCAAGAATCCATGGCATGGTGAAGGAATGACTATGGTTATCTGAGACCTTTAGTAACTTTAAGAGTCACTGTTCCGTAGGTTGAGATAGTGTTGGGTTGGGCTCTATGTATCAGTTGACATTGTTGTCATTGTGTCAGCTTCCCTGCACCATAGCATTCTCCTTGCAGAAGTGACTAGACTTTGTGGCTGGGATGTCAGTGGAGGTCCCCAGATTTATGATCCTGGGGGACTTAATCTTGCCTTCTGTGAGCACAGAGTCTGGGGTAGTTCAGGAGACCATGGTTATCATCATGACAGACATAGCCTATCTAAGGTCAGTCAGAACCTGATTTGACTTCCTGTAGGAAAAGTGGCAATGTTATCTGAATTGAGGAAAACATTACTCCCCCATCATGACTCAGTCACTTTCTGATAGTCCTGGAGCTCTTTGGTGTTGCCTTCCACTGTAGTGAACTGCAGGGAATACTTAATTGGTCCACCCCAGCCTTATTGGATTCCAGAGGAAGCTGGCACTTTGCAGTGCTGCTTCTACTCCTGGTTCCTTCAATGAGGATATGGAGAAAGCCACTTGTGCAGCTGTGTGGGTTAAGTTTAGGTTTTAGGTGTCAGCATTTAAGAAATAATGAAAATAAAAGAAGTACAGCAGTATAGTTTTTTGTATAGTACAAAAAACCCTGGTAGAGTAACTGAGTAACGGGCACAAGAAGAGCAGAATACAGGCATATCTAGAAGAATAGATATCATTATTTTAAGAGCAACTTATGTGAATTACAGCCAGCCAAAATGTAGCAATAAATGGAAAAGCCATGCAAATGTTATATATTCTGAAAACAAGAGAATTACTTGAGTTGGAGAAGGGAAAAATCACTTCAAATCTGCTGGTATTGTTCCTTCTAAATTTCCTCCTAGGCCAGCTGTGGGGATTTCTCTTTCTATTACCTTATCTCAGGAAGTGAAATACCGTACTTTCCAGCGTATAAGACGACTCAGCGTATAAGACGACCCCCGACTTCGTAGAAGATTTGCATGGTTTTAGAAAGTTGTCTTATACGCTGGAAAATACGGTATTCTTTGATTAAAATCTTTTTTGGGAGAGTTTTTATCTTAATTTCTTTTCCATATTTTGTGTTTATCACAAAACAGTAACTCTGCAGGAGATCATAATACAAATTAGGAACCACTGATCCAGTTTATAATTAAAAATATCTCATGAAGTGCTGGATTACAAAAACTGATTCATGTAATTGGAATTAGGAATACAGAATGTAAATATTTTAAGAATATTTTTAATCTAAGTCACAAAGTTAAGATTCAGAAAAAAGGAATATGTATTTTTCACCTGATGTTTAAGACACATCTATAAGGCAATCTTTATAGATGATAAAAAGATAGTTCTCAGAAGAATTAAATGAACTGAATTATATCTACCGCATATCCTCAGTTTTCATATTCAGATGTTTATAAAGTGAAAAGAGATTGCAGCATGTTTTTAAGGACAGGATAATATAGCAGACCTCATATAACTGCAATGAAACCAGATTGAAACTAATGTGCATAATTTAACCGTACAGAGTTTGGAAACTAGGAGATTGATTGAAGCTTTCCAAATTATTATGTCCAGTGCTACAAAATCTAGTCAAACAAAATTGTCTGGAAGGCCAGCTATGATGTGATGGAGGATGTGCTTTTCTTGCCAGCTTGGAGAAATTCCAAGATCAAATGCCCAAGGCATCAATCTAGCAAGATGCAGTTGGTATCACCTTTGGCAATCATGATGTACTCAGAGCAACGTTAGAGTCTTTGGCACAAGCTTAGAAGGATTTGAGGATATGATTCTCTGCATTCCTAGACCAGGATGGAAAAAGACATTCTGAAAATGTCAACTGTCAATCTTTTTATAAATGATTTTAAAAAGTGACATTAGTCATGTTGCAGGTAATAAAAGCTGCAGATTATCAGGAACTGGGCTGGAACTTCCTTGATATGGATTCCCTGAATGGTTTGGGAGAGTTCCAGATCTGGCACTAGTTGCTACTAAAGTAATACATTGAATTGAACTGGGAACAAATGAAATATTTGTGCAGAACAAACAATTTTTTATTGTAGTACCTGCTATCAGAATAGCTTATGATCAACAAACATTGTGGAAGTATGAGTTTCCCTTATGCAACCAGTAATTACTTGCTTCTGTCTTCTAAAGTATCTAATAAAATATCTAAGCTTGCCACGTCAGAGTAATGGGAATATAAAAGGTCAGGCCAATAGCTTTCTATTTCAGCAAACTGCTGCTTATTAACCCGTGTGTGTATACTACTGCACGAAGTTTTATAATTTCTTACTTATGTGCTGCTCATGTATTCGTTTACAAAGTAAACAAAGAGGAAGAACATATTTTGATAATTTGAATAGCTAAGCATATAGTGCTTGTATATAAATGTGAGAAATATGTAAAAATATATAAAAATGTAAGCTTATGTAGCCAGTGCTCTGCTCACTGGCTATTACTGAATAATATATCACTAAATCTGTTGCCATTTCCTACAACCTTAATTTTCATTTTGAAAAATGAAATCTAAGATGAAAAAGTAAGAATCCTGGTTCTTCTTACAACTCTTCTGGTGTCAGATTAAATTTAAGAAAGATCCAATCAAGTCCAATCCACCTAATGGACAAAATCTTAACAAATTAAAACTATATATTTCTTACCTACTAGATATATCCTGAGAGATTCTAGGGTGTAGCAACCCTGAACCTCTTTGCCCCTCACTCATCCATCTCAGGACTGTGCAGTCTCTTAAGCGAGGAAGGCTCTTTATTGCAGATTTGTTTGTTTTTTCTCTGTCTCATACTTTTTTGACATTTATATGAAGCTTTAGGAAGGATCATCTGTCAGTTTGGGCGAGGTATCATCAATACTGTGGTTTTGTATTTGTCATAAATACTGCTAGATAGGCAGCTAGAGGCTATGGCTAAATGAACTTTTGCTGAACTGCAGCAAGTGGACAAATTATGATCTCTTATGGAGAAGGAGGCCTTGGGAATAATAACTCATGCACTTATTACCTTCTTTTATAGATTACTAGATTATTGCATTATTTCATCTAGAAAGGCAGGGCTAGATGAATCAAAAGTTGGAATTAAGATTGCCGGGAGAAATATCAACAACCTAAGATATGCAGATGATACCACTCTAATGGCAGAAAGTGAAGAGGAACTAAAGAGCCTCTTGATGCGGGTGAAGAAGGAGAGTGCAAAAGTAGGCTTGAAACTCAACATTAAGAAAACCAAAATCATGGCATCCGGCCCTCTCAATTCCTGGCAAATAGATGGGGAAGAAATGGAGGTAGTGACAGATTTTATTTTTCTGGGCTCCAAGATCACCTCAGATGGGGACTGCAGCCAAGAAATTAAAAGACGCTTGCTCCTGGGGAGGAAAGCTATGGCAAATCTAGACAGCATACTAAAAAGCAGAGACATCACCCTGCCAACAAAAGTGCGTATAGTCCAGGCCATGGTTTTCCCAGTTGCAATGTATGGCTGTGAAAGTTGGACCATAAGAAAGGCTGAGCGCAAAAGAATTGAGGCCTTTGAACTGTGGTGCTGGAGAAGACTCCTGCGAGTCCCTTGGACTGCAAGGCGTTCAAACCGGTCGGTCCTAGAAGAGATCAACCCCGACTGCTCTTTAGAAGGCCAGATCCTGAAGTTGAAACTCAAGTACTTTGGCCACCTAATGAGAAGGAAGGATTCACTGGAGAAGAGCCTAATGCTGGGAAAGATTGAGGGCAATAGAAGAAGGGGACGACAGAGAATGAGATGGCTGGATGGAGTCACTGAAGCAGTAGGTGTGAATTTAAATGGACTCCAGAAGATGGTAGAGGACAGGAAGACCTGGAGGAATGTTGTCCATGGGGTCGCGACGGGTCGGACACGACTTCGCAATTAACAACAACAACAAGATTATTGCAATGCTGGCTACATGGAACTCCTTTAAAGATTATGTGAAAACTGCAGTTGGTGCAAAATGTGGCATTCTAGTTGCTAGTCACTACTCACACATAATAACAGTGCTCTAGGCTCTGCATTGGTTAACTATAAGAATCTGAAAATAATTTAAAAATCCACAAAGCCTTAAATAACTTGGTGATGAGATGCCTGCCGGACAGCAAGTTCTGTACGGCATCTCCTCTATATTAAATTGTTACAGGATATAATAAAAGAATTTTGAAAGCCTGACAGTTTCCCTTTGTCTTTCTCATGTCGAAATAATAATAGTAGTAGTAGTAGTAGTAGTAGTAGTAGTAGTAGTAATAATAATAATAATAATAATAATAATAATAATAATATCAAAGTGGAATTGTCTTGAGTTTCTTTTTCACTGTGTCCTTCAGGGTAGACCAAACTAGGAAACCAAAGTTATTCATGCTAATACTACTTTATTATAAAGTTATAAAGTAGTAACAAAATTGGAATGCATTTCTCCCTCTGTTCCTTTTTCTTTCTGAAGGTCTTGCCTGAGATGTTTTCTTGGGGTTCAGTTCTGGCCTGGACTCAGATTACTTTTATCTGACTCTTGTCTTGGTTGTGGTTCTTTCTCTTGTTCCTCAAAGTTATTTCTTCTTCCCATTACCTCACATCCTCTCCTTCTGGAAGCTAAGATGATGTTTACTTAACCATTTTTCATTCCTTCTTCAAGTTTATCTCCATACTATTATACATCATTAGAATCTTAGTTTTATTTTATTTCACATTAAATAATTTTGTTGTGCTATTTTATGTTGTAAATCACCATTACCTTCCAGGAATTATAAATAAATAATTTATAATATAGTAACATAATCAAGGGTTAGACAATTACTTTTATCTTAACCATTTATCATTTTTTGTTGGAACTAGAGAACCTTTTGTTAGACTGATTCCTATTTTCTATTTGATTAGATAACATTTTTTTTAAAAAAAGATAACGAGAATTTCTGTGACAGAGCATTGGTACAATAATAATGTTTTGTGCTTACATCTTTCCAACAAATTTTTTTTTAACCAGACTTTGATATTTTTTTAAGAAACTGAAAATCATATGCTTAAAGCTAAACAACACTTACTCTATTTTAATGTATGGAATGTACTGCATCTAGATTTTGGAATAAATGATATAAATGTACCCTCACTGTTCAAAATACCATGAGGAATCTAAAGTCAATTCCTAGCTCTCACATAGGAAAATAAGTGACCAATGCAGTGGTTTGGATTATTCAGTGAGGTATTCCTCTTCACTGAATTTGGCAATTCACTGTTTCTTGGCAGCAACATACTAAATGAAGATTTAACTACCCAACTACTGACATTTCTTCCACCCACATCAAAGATATGTTTTTCTATTGTGGCTTAATAAGAAGGGATGGAAATGCACTACTCTTCTTCACACAATTGCAATATTTTTTTTTAAAAAAAGCTACATTGAAAATGCACATACACTTCCTTGACAATCCCGAATTTCATTGGACCAGCCTTTCTAAAACTGAGTACTCTCTAGATGTGTGCATGAAGTCCCAGAATTCCACAATCCACCTAATCATTGCTGAGAATTCTGGAAATTAAATGGAAAAGATTATCTTATATATAATTTCTTAACTGTCCATCTCCTTGGAGAAAGCATTTTGCTTATATTCTCTTAATTTTGAAAGAGTCACATATTTCAGGAATAATTCAACCTTATTGAATTAGTTTCCTATAGTAAAGAAGGCAAACATTGTCTCTCTTTTAATGCAGCCTTAACAGATTTCTCTTTTTGCATTATTTATGAAATTAATTTTGACAGCAGGCAAGTTTTTTTTAAAAAAATATTCTAATATTTGTTGGGGATGCATGAAAGCATAGTAGCTGTGTGTTTGGTAATTAAACAATGAATCACATTATCTGCCACATCAAGCTCTGAAGTTTTCAATTATTCAGAAAAATGTTTTTTGTTAGGAGCTATGACATCCTTATTAGTATGGATCTGTTCTAAATCAATCATGCACAGACAATCCATAGACCACAGGTTTGTCAGCTATAGTTAGCTCATAAGATAAAGTTAGATTAAAGCAGAGAATGAGGAAGCAAATGGTACCGTACCTACAATATTTGCCTGGTTTAGATACAATAGTAAACTATTGTTTTCCCTTACAAAAGCAGATATAATGCCAAGCATCTCTATTCTTCTGTGGTGGAGAAAGATAATTTTAAAATATTATTTTAAACTCACATTAAACACCTATAGGGCACTTAAGTTTTGTGCATATATGTGCATCTTTATTTATTTCCAGGACCTGTATGGCTGCCTCATATAATGACTCTAGGGCCTAGAGTCATTATATGAGGCAGCCATACAGGTCCTACAAATAAATAAAGAGTCTAGGCAGCTCACAACAATCTCTAAAACATGATTAAAAACAAAAGTATCTTTCCTCCCAGGTACAAGACCAATCATCCTCTCAGCTCAAACCCCATTTTAGCCCAGTGCTTGGGGATATGTCAGGTCTTCAGAGCTTTCCAGAAGTAAAATGCACTCATGGTACTAATATGATGAATGTACCATGACCAAATCTTGCTTCCTTTTACTGAAAAATGTTCAGTAATAAAAGATGGCTAGAAGCTAACTCCTCTATAGGAACTAACAAAACATAATGGAGTTTTAGTAAAAAAAAAAAGCACTACAATCACACTTTCCATTAAATTTAGAGCCAATTTAGTAATATGGTTAAAAGTCTAGTTTTCCATGGAGACATAAGATCCAAGAATACAGATAGCCCTTGACTTACAAGAATTCCTTTAGTGACCATTCAAAGTCACAGTGACACTGAAAAAAGTGACCTATGACCATTTTTCACACTTAACAACCTATACATCATCATCATGGTAATCTGATCAAAATTTAGACGTTTGGCAAATGGCTCATATTTATGACAGTTGCAATGTCCCAGGGTCATGTGATTATCTTTTGTAGCCTTCTGACAAGCAAATCAGTGGAGAAGCCAAATTCATTTAATAACCATATTACTAACTTAATAACTTCAGTGATTCACTTAACAAGTGTGGCAAGAAAGCTCATAAAATAGGGCAAAATTCAGTTAACAACAGAAATTTTGGGCTCAATTGTGGTCATATGTTGAGGCCTACCTGTACTCATATTCAAAAATTGTAAAAAAAAAAAAGGGCCCCAAGAAACGATAGGCCTGTCAGCTTGACATCTCTATTGGGCAAGGTCTTCAAACAACTTATGAAATAGGTAATATCTAATGAAAGCCACTGGACAAAGCTGGCTGACAGGCCGTACTCAGTGGTCCTCAATGGAACTGCATCTACGTGGAGGGAAGTGTGTAGTGGGGTGCCCCAGGGCTCTGTTCTAGGCCCAGTGCTCTTCAACATCTTCATCAACGATTTGGATGAGGGGATAGATGGGGAACTCATCAAATTTGCAGGCAACACCAAGCTGGCAGGAATAGCCAACACTCCAGAAGACAGCTTAAGATACAGGAGGATCTGGACAGACTTGAACACTGGGCGCTATCTAACAAAATGAAATTCAATGGGCAAATTTTTATGGATATAATATAGAATTAGAAAAATGGCAAAACTTGTGGGAAAGAAACTATAAATTGAGAATGTCAATTTCTTATAAAGAAAACATATAAAATGTTTTATAGATGGCACCAAGATTAGCAAAAATGTTTAAAAATATGTCAGATAGATGTTGGAAATGTAAACATAACATAGGCACGTATTATCACATTTGGTGGACATGTGGTAAGGCAAAGGCTTATTGGAGAAAGATACATATGTGGTTAGAAAAAGTATTGGGTGAACAAGTGGATTTTAAACCTGAACTTTTTTTACTAGGTATTATGCCTGAAAAGACTAATAAGCAGAAATTATATTTAATCTTACACATCACTACAGCAGCGAGAATAATTTTTGCACAATACTGGAAGAATGAAGGACTGCCATCAGAGGAAGAAATAATCGGGAAAATATTGGAATGTGCAGAGATGGACAGATTAACTATGAGGTTGAAAGATAAAGAAGATACAGACTACTATCAAATTTGGAACTTATTTTATTCTTGGCTAGAGAAAAGAATGAAGGATTAGGAATTGAACATGTATTAACATAGCAAACTCCAGACAACTTGTTGATTGGAAAAATTAAGATATGTTGAGGGAAAAAAATCAATAACATTTTTATAAAAAATAAAAATAAAAAAGAGACAAATACAACCACTAACAGAACCAGTCTGCTGTGCCACAATCTAAGGACTGAATAAAGCTCAATTGTTCTCTCTCTTAAAAAAAAAAGAAATTCAATGGTGAAAAAAGTAAGGTTCTACATTTAGGCAAGAAAAACCAAATGTACAGGTATAGTATAGGAGGTATCTTGCTCAATAGTAGTAACTGTGAGAGGGATCTCGGAGTTCTTGTGGACAATCACTTAAATATGAGCCAGCAGTGCAGCAGCTGCCAAAAAAGCCAACACATTAACAGAGGGATAGAATCAAGATCAAGTGAAGTATTAATACCACTTTACAATACCTTGGGTAAGGCCACACTTGGAATACTGCACCCAGTTTTGGTCACCACGATGTAAAAAAGATGTTGAGATTCTAGAAAGAGTACAGAGAACAACAACAAAGATGATTAGGGGACTGGAGGCTAAAACATATAAGGAACGGTTGCTGGATTTGGGTATGTCTAGTCTAATGAAGAGAAGGACGACGGGTGACATGATAGCAGTGTTCCAATATCTCAGGGGCCACCACAAAGAAGAGGGAGTCAAGCTATTCTCCAAAGTGCCTGAAGGCAGGACAAGAAGCAACGGATGGAAACTAATCAAAGAGAGAAGCAACCTAGAACTAAGGAGAAACTAACTGACAGTTAGAACAATTAACCAGTGGAACAACCTACCTCCAGAAGCGGTGAATGCTCCAACACTGGAAGTTTTTAAGAAGAGACTGGACAGCCATTTGTCTGAAATGATATAGGGTTTCCTGCCTGAGCAGGGGGTTGGATTAGATGACCTCCAAGGTCCCTTCCAACTTTATTATTATTATTATTATTATTATTATTATTATTATTATTAAGCACCACTTCAAGGAAAGATGGTGGACTGCAGCTATGATAACTCCAGAATTATTCTTTGATTCATAGTTCTTAAACTTCAGGTAAGAAATCTCTTAAACTCCATCCTGAATATTTGGAATACTACATATGTGGTATTTTAGTTTAAGACTATCTAAAACCCCAAGCTTCACTACAGTTTGTGGAAGTAAAATCCATAAATTAAATATGTGTTGAAAGAAGTATCACCTTTTAAAATATATCCTCATCTATCATTACTTTCAGTTTGTTAGATACTTCCCTGATGCTATTTGTGGCACTGGGGGACATAGATTGTGGAATGGATTATTTTACCTATTTACAGAGACATTTGTCTGGGTACAGACTTTGTGTTAAGCCATAATGTAGCTTCAATGCTTTCATTTCAGTTGTGTATTCATTTCAAACTGGTTTCAAACTGATGTTGTAGTTTTAGTTATTTTAAGGCCAGTTTTCTGTGTTTACAGTCAAGTTTAAATTTCAAAAGAATTTACCAAACAACCATCACCCATTTTAGGAAAGCCACTATTCTCTTGAGGAAAATCAGGACTTCTGTAAGAAAAAAAACAAACTTAGATCTCTATTGATACTTGTATTTTTAAAAAAGTTGTGTGTCTCTGACTGACCTAAAGGAATTTCAGAGCCAGTGTCATGTTACCAAGCACAGAACAGCTGTTTAAGGCATGACATGAAAAATGTACCAGAAGTACATGAAACAATACATTTTGGCACTATTTAGAAAGATGAAATACTTAGTTGTATTATCTTAACCTATATTAAATCTGTGCTATTTTGAGGATTAATGCCATTATCATAATAAAATATTGCATGAATAAAACTGTTTACAATTGATCATTTGCATTGGATTCATTAGGTGTAAGAATTGTTAAAATTTTACAAATATCTGCAACATGATATTGTTAGATTAGCTTCTGTTGGTGCAGATTAGGAATCAGCTTTGGGGACCAGTAGTGTCCTTAGAATCATTGATACAGACTAACGTGAATTTGCAAGATCATAAAATCTGTTAAAATTATATGTTTTCAATAGCTGCACTCTTTTTATTTGTAGGACTTCTTTTAAAAACAGGTTTGAAAACAGACTTAACATACTTATTGTAATATTGAAATGAATGATCTGCTATATTTTTTAGGCCTGGAACTCACCGTAAATTTTAGCTTAGCCATTGATTGCTAGCATAGACAGATGAAAGATCAATCCTTAGGCTAAAAGAAGAGAAAAAGAAAGGGAGGAGAGGGAAAGTTTTTTATAGTATGGGGACTAGTCAGCTTATGCTTCTGCCTGCTCAGATTGATAATGTTAAATTGAAATGGGTATGCTGGGAACTTTATAACACCTTTCAGCCATGCTTTCTAAGCAAGACTTCCAGTGTAAAACCTGGAGGAAAAAAAAAAAACAAGACACAAAGTAGGACAGGAAAGCTCCTGCCAACAGCCTCATTATCCAAATATGATATTACAAACCTGATCTGGTTTTCTTGTTGGAACAATGTCAATGTTCCTGGAACTGTGGGAGATCTCTGTGGCTTCCCTGTCATGGTCAGATCACATCTATTATTCATGGAATTTTTCAATGCTACTCCCACCTCAGGGAGGTAGGACCCATTTGAACACCTGTCTCCAGTGATTGATAGACCCTGTGGAGTTTCAAAGGGAATTTGGGTTATTCCCAAGGGACTGCTGCATGATCTGAACTGATGCCCTGGTTGTTACTTATAGGAAGGCACCCAAAGCTTGGATTGGATTGCAGCTAGGTGACTTCTCTTCTTCCATGAATCTGTCACTCTCTGTGGTTTATGGAAGAACTGCAGGATATGAAGCAGATTCAGAGATGCTTAAGAGTGCTGCTGGTGGGGAGTGTAGATGTCCAAACATGGGAGAGAGCCACTATTAATGTCTACTTGTGTCAGTAAGGATGGTGAAACATTGGCACTTTGCCTGATTGTGTCCACAGATAGTGAATGGTGGGGTGATCCGAATTTTCTTGGTAGAGAGAGCTCTGGGATACATTTTCAGAGCTACCTGAGGAGAGCATCTGTTGGACAAAATCTTTTGAATTTGTTCTCAGCTGAGTGCCAGTCTTGATATAGGTCCTTTGGAGATGCTTGGGGCACAGTCTTGCCATGCGATCTGGGAGGAGTTTGAACTTGATAGGCCCAAGCAAGTGGATGGGTCCTTATGATTATAAGCTCAGCTACCTGTTTATTAGCTCCATGCCTTTCCTGGTTGGCAAAAGCTTCCATAGAGATGACAGTGGGTTGGATTTCAGTGATGGTGTTCTTCTTTAAGAAGAAGGGTGAACTTGGCACCCATTAAAAAGGTGTTGATTAGACATCTCTTCAAAAATCTATTACATGACCCAACCATTCTGGACAATTTTTGTCCAAAATACATTCTTCCCTTTTTAGAAAAGAATTATTGTGCAACAACTTCAGTGGGTCCTGGATGAAGTCCATTATTCGGACCCCTTTTACTTGAGGTTCAAGCCTAGATATTGGATAGAGACAGCATTGATTGTGCTTTTTGATGACCTCTGGTGAAAGCAGGATGGGGATAATGCATTTACCCTTGTTCTTCTTGACTTCTCAGAGACCTTCAATACTATCTACCATGATATCCTTCTGGACTGCCTGGGGGTTGTCTGTGGATGGCCATCTATTCAGCTGGTTCTCTTACTTTCTTAGTGGAAAGGGAAGGGAAGGGAAAGGGAGGAAAGGAAAGGAAAGGAAAGGAAAGAAGGAAAGGTTTCCACAGAATCAAAACAAAGAAAGAAAAAAGAGCTTGTAAAAGTCTGGGGTAGAGATAGAAGTTACTTCTAGATATCCACAATCATCTTACAAGAACTGATTCAAAGCTTGGATGTTTTTCTGTCTCTCTTCTGCAAAAAGGGAAACTATCTTGGTATTTTTCACAGGCTTTTTATTTATATTCTTTAAACTTTATCTGGGAAAAAGGAGTGCCTTCCAAAGCTTTTTCCAGTATCAAAAGTCTTTCATATGATATAAAATATACATGTATTTAGCACGGAGACTTACAAGCCATCCTAATTAACTATGCTCTGTTGGGTATGATATTTTACATTATTAAGAAACACAGGATCTGAAACTAAAATTACCACTTCCTTATTCATTATTATTTTTTGAAATAAATGCCAACATAATTAGATATGTCTGCAGGATAGTCTGTACTATTTGTTCTTAGTTGAAGATGCCTAATTTCAAAATAATTTGATAGTGTTTCCTCCTAATGTTATAAATTTTAATATTGGAATGAATGTCTCTTTTCATATGAAAAATGTTTGATCAGCCTCTAGGGATTTTTATCCCCATCGCCCCCACCTCCCCAAGAGGTTTCTTTGACATTTATCTTTTGCAGATGAGGCTGGGGCTTTTAAACAGTTGCTTTGGAAACTCTTGCAAAATGAAAATTAGAATTCAGATTGGAGGATAGAAGCTTAAATGTGGTTAAAGTTAAACCAACAATGTGAATACATAATTTCAATTATTTTCCTTATTCTTGCTGAAAGCACATTATCTGCTCTAAACATAAACTACTTGATATGATTGTAATTACATAATGGAAACTTATTTTAATACAATAATTGTGATCTTTAATGCAACAGTCTGCTAAAGGAACTAAGTGTAATTTAAATCCCATGATGAGAAAAACATCAGGGAAAAGTGTAGAAGAATATTTGTTTAATTTCCTCCCAGCCAGTTGAAAATGAAGGGTTGTCTGGGAAAACTATTAATCATAATGACCATGGTAAGTGTTCTCTCAACTCATTCAGAGGTCAAGACACCAATTCATGGACAGTCATTTGGGTCAATAAATAGGTCACATACAACTACTTGACTATTGGCTCACTGTGTTCATTCTCATTCGATTAACAACAGTGGCTCTTTTACAAGTATGGACTATATATATAAAAAAAAACAGGCATGAAAAAAACTTGTAATATGTGAAATTGAACTTCTGTAATAAATTCCAAAATAAATTGCTGTAAATTAATGTTCATCATAACAGAAATTCTATATTTATTCTATAGCTTAGGCCACTGATTCCTTTGTATTCATTCTTAACAAAGGTTTCTAAGCTCCTTTTTGTAAAATATAATCTTTATTAAAAGTTTTAAACAATGCAAACTAATATAAAGGAAGGAAGAAAAAATAAAAGGAAAGAAATAAAAAAGTTAAAAATGCAAGAAAAGAAAAAAAGACAAAATTAGAAAAGAAAGAAAAATGATATAAAGAAGTGGCTTCTGATATTCTTCACAGCAGTTACAAGTACAAACATAGTTTAACTTTTCTTTCTAAAGTTAATTATAATGCTCTTCTTTCCATAATATTTCTTGTTGAATCATCAAAACCTTAGATCACAAATTAATTTTTTTCAGTTTTACATGTAAAAAACAAGAAAAAAGTGAAGGAAATGATTGGTCCATTAGTGGGTGGAAGTGGCAAGAAGGTGACAAGCAACAGGGAGAAAGCAGAACTATTTAACTCATTTTTTGCATCTGTCTTTACACAAAGGGAAAAAACAGACCAACCTATCAAAAATAGTGCCACAAAAAACAAAACAGAAACACAAGTTAAGATAGGCAAGAAAATCGTTAGTGAGCACCTGTCCAGCCTAGATGAGTTCAAATCGCCAGGACCAGACGGATTACACCCCAGAGTTCTCAAGGAACTGGCAGATGTGATATCGGAGCCACTGAACTATATTTTTCAAAGATCCTGGAACACAGGGGAACTACCAGAGGACTGGAAAAGAGCTGATGTAGTTCCCATCCTCAAAAAAGGAAAAAAAATGGATCCAGGAAATTACAGACCTATCAGCCTGACCTCAATACCTGGGAAGATCCTGGAAAAGATAATCAAACAACGAATCAACGAACACCTAGAGGCAAACAAAGTCATTACTAAAAGCCAACATGGGTTTGTCAAAAATAGATCATGCCAGACAAATCTTATTGCATTCTTTGACCAAGTGACAAAATTAGTGGATCAGAGGAATGCTGTGGACATAATTTACTTGGACTTCAGTAAGGCATTTGATAAAGTAGATCACAACCTACTACTTGACAAGATAGAAAAATGTGGGGTAGACAGAACCACCACCAGATGGATCCGTAGCTGGCTGACCGGCCGTACTCAGCGAGTGGTCCTCAATGGAACTGCATCTATATGGAGGGAAGTGTGTAGTGGGGTGCCCCAGGGCTCTGTTCTGGGCCCAGTACTCTTCAACATCTTCATCAACGATTTGGATGAAGGGATAGATGGGGAACTCATCAAATTTGCAGATGACACCAAGCTGGCAGGAATAGCCAACACTCCAGAAGACAGGCTTCAGATACAGAAGGATCTGGACAGACTTGAACACTGGGCACTAACTAACAAAATGAAATTCAATGGTGAAAAAAGCAAGGTTCTACATTTAGGCAAGAAAAACCAAATGCACAAGTACAGCATAGGTGGCACCATGCTCAATAGTAGTAACTGTGAGAGGGACCTCGGAGTCCTAGTAGACAATCACTTAAATATGAGCCAGCAGTGTGCTGCAGCTGCCAAAAAGGCCAACACAGTGCTAGGCTGCATTAACAGAGGGATAGAATCAAGATCACGTGAAGTATTAATACCACTCTTCAATGCCTTGGTAAGGCCACACTTGGAATACTGCATCCAGTTTTGGTCACCACGATGTAAAAAAGATGTTGAGACTCTAGAAAGAGTACAGAGAAGAGCAACAAAGATGATTAGGGGACTGGAGGCTAAAACATATAAGGAACGGTTGCTAGAATTGGGTATGTCTAGTTTAACGAAGAGAAGGACAAGGGGGGACATGATAGCAGTATTCCAATATCTCAGGGGCTGCCATAAAGAAGAGGGAATTAAGCTATTTTCCAAAGCACCTGAAGGCAGGACAAGAAGCAACGGGTGGAAACTCATCAAGGAGAGAAGCAACCTAGAACTAAGGAGAAACTTCCTGACAGTGAGAACAATTAATCAGTGGAACAGCTTGCCTCCAGAAGCAGTAAATGCTCCAACACTGGAAGTTTTTAAGAAGAGACTGGACAGCCATTTGTCCGAAATAGCGTAGGGTTTCCTGCCCGAGCAGGGGGTTGGACTAGATGACCTCCAAGGTCCCTTCCAACTTTACTACTATTACTATTACTATTACATTAAAGTCCATAAGAGGCTTCCAGTTAACAGTAAATGTAGATAAGGTGTTTTTTTTCTATTCAAAGAAATCAATTTATCCATTTCAGCAAAGTCTGTCAACTTCACCAACCATTCCTACGTAAAGGACAGTGCCAAATCTTTCCCTCTCAGTGGATATAATAATCTTGCTACACTAATCATATATTGGATTAATCTTCTTTGGCTTTTTTCTAAGTGTTTATCCATTAATTCTAAAAGGAAAAGTTCTGGCTTCCATTGACTATTGATCTTTAAATTCCTTTGTTTCTAGATTCCAATACATTCAGTTTTCTGAGTTTTCATTTGGTAAATCATATGTAATAAATCAGTGACTAATACATTTGGTACTAATATTAAATCAATTTTATATACTATAATTATAGTAATAGAAAGCTGTTTCTCCCCTTCCAATTTGCACTTGGTAAAAGAATAATTTGATTTATAGTTTAAAAATATAAAATAAATCACATTTGTGATAATTTATTTTTTAGAATATTTCTGAACCTTACTTTATTCTAACTAGAATTTCAGGGTAGTGCATATATAATCAATAATATAAATAATCCCATGAAAATATTGAAAAAATAACCGCATAGCAATTCAAATTTTACAACTAATGAAAATACTGTCAAAAATCTTGTATGATAAAGAATGAGATTCTAATGTAACTCTCAGGATACAAACCATTATTTTTCTCACCATTATCTGTGTAAATATGAGTCACTCTACTCAGTCTACTGAAAGAGTTTGATGTGAAATCTGAACCAGGTATTTGTGTAACATTTTCTGGATAAACAGGCTGTATTTATACATCATGCTAAACCAAAAACTAATATTATTGATTGAACCTGATGAGTTATTCAGACTAATATGGAAGCATGATTTATGTTAATCATGGTTAAAAATCACATTGTTTGAGTTGCCAAACATATGAATATAATTCATGTTTTGGACATTCTTCCTTTTTTTTTGTCTCAAATTCATTTTAATCTCCATTGTGCAATAGAATTTTCCAGTGAGGGATTCCTATTTCCATAGTTGACTTGTCTGTTGAGGTGGTACAATAATTCCAGCTATAGCTAAAAGGAAACCACAGTTAATAGGATGATTGGTTTAAGATTATGTGTGTAACCATTGTTCAGCCCAATCAACAAGAGATGTAAGAGCTATCAAAATTGTCCTCTCATGGTACTGTGATAATTCTGACTTCTACCCTAATAAATGAGTTAAAAAACAAACAAACAATTCACCATTCCAAAAATAGATCATTTCAGTATACATAGCCTTATATACAGAGGTATGCATTTAGAAATTATATTAATTTTCTTATTGGAGACCTGTTAACCAGACAAATTGCAGACATTTCTTAGCTGATTATGATGGAGTTTTTTCTTGTTTCAGAAAAATATATTACATTACAGTATTAAATAATATTATGTTACAAAGGTTGAAATTTATATGTACTTATCTGATACTTAAATTCCAATAAATTCACTGTGTCTGTCTCTGACTAGAAAGATACAGTACAATATTATATGTGGGTGGAAAAAATCTGGACAATAACTAGATGATAGTAAACAACATGATTTTTGCAGTCCAGACAGTTGTTGATTACCAATATTTTTAAAGAAAATATCCAAATATTTTACTATATAAAGGATGTAAAAAATTTAACCATATATCTACAGTATAGCAGTGACAGCCTAATATTGTTGGTTAGGACTAGTAGTTTAACCAAAGACAATTGTGATAAGGTATTATAATACATGTAAAATTGGCTTAAGTGGATATATGATACCAGTTGAAATGTTCTACATCTTAGAAATTTTTAAAAAATACTTATAAGGTAATGAATCCCCCTTATTCAATCAATCTATTAGTTTTCATAAAATACTATTCCTAACTTCTCAAAACATGAATGTTGCCTAGGTTTGCACAGTATACAAAGCCTTGCTTATGTGTGCCTTGTTGAACAAGCAACAACAGATTGGTTTTAAGCATCATACCAAGCCAAATCTATGTTTTTTTACCAAATAAAACCCAGAACTAAACAACAAATGTAGCATTCTGTATTGTGTCAAACAGGCTACAAAATCTTATCATAAACATCATGGTAGCAGGCCACTATTTTCATCAAATATTACAGCTGGACTCAAATTGGTATTCAAGTTCATTGTTTTTCCTTTAACCATCCACCAACATGCAAATCTTAAGAATTCTGTTACCAAGCCAATGCAAATTGGCTTTTTGAGAAAAAAAATCAGTAGTATGGTTTGCTCTTTACACTGTGCTTTAGAAAATAACTTATTTAGTTTTGTGGGCATATATATTAAGCCATGAGCATTTTATAGCCTTCAGAAATGTTGTGTGGTTTGGACCCTTTAAAGCTGAAAAGTGATTGGCTTTGTATAGCTATGCAATGAAAGGTGGTCTCACAAGGGCACAATGTTGCAAGAGGTTTTTTTTCCAGGCCAACAGGTGGCTTGTCAACATACCATATGTGTAATTTTATATGGAGATATTTAAAAGCTTTAGTCTACAGGCTGCAGCATTTCAATTATGTCCATGCCTTTGATACTACAGTGCAGGATTGGGAATGGAATAGCATTATTTGCTCATGGCGTATGTCACTGTTTGCTACATGAGTTTGTGCTTGGTGCCAGATACTTTCTCATGTTGAATGCCTATAAAGAATAAAGAGTTGTATTGCAAAAAAACCAAATTTATATTGTTTTTTTTAATAATTTTGAATAATAATTATAACAATACATTTTGGATAATAAATTAATTTGGATAATAATTTAAAATTGACTAAAATTAATTAAATGCAGTGAAATTATACTGTAAAGAATATACTAACATCTATGAAAAAATATTTCAGCATTTAGAAATGTAATTTAAGCACAATCTACCACTATAAAAAAACAACACCAGGATTCTTTGGTTTCTAAAATAAAAATTATAAGTATGTGGGGTGAGAGAGAGAAGCAAGATGGTACCTCCAGCAAGAAGAAATCAGGCATCTCCAAAATTGCATCTGCACAAAAATTTAAATTATTTAAAATATATTTTAAATTGGTCCAAAATTTTAAAAGATCCCCTAATGGTTTCCTGCATGTAAATAAGTTGCCAACTCTTCCTAACCTTCATTTTGATGAAGTTTGATGATCAAACTTTTTTCTATTGACTGAACAGAACTTTATTTGCCTAGACTTAGAATCATGCAGTTTTGAAGGTCATTCTCTCATCTCTCTACATAATAGGAAAGATCTTTTCTAATATTGTCTAAAACTCTTTAACCAGTCAACATAATCCAGCATGGACAGGCTTCAAGCTTATTTGATTGAGATAGATAGATGGCTGGCTGGCTGAATGGATGGATGGACAGGAGATCTTCATTTTGGCCAGAAGCCATCCAAACCAACAAACCAACACATAAAATGGCAGCATTATTGGTAACCTGGAAATGTTTTTTAACATAATAAAAAAACTCAATCCCTGCTGGCATATTGTTGCAAGAAAACAGAGGATTAAATTTTGATATAAACTCAAATTAATTTTGCTGTGTAGCTGCACATGTATAATAGTTTCAACATCTTCCATACTGCATGTGCAGAGATAGCAAATTAGTAGAATATTGTTGTATTTCCCTTATAATAATGCAGAGGGAAGTGCACTTTATTACTGAATGAGAAAATAACTTGTAAGTAAGCATTCCAGTCTTTTCAGCAGTTCTTAGATTCTATTCTCTTATTTTTCATTCTTTTCATCATTTCTCAATTTCTGATCATACATTTAGATTAACTGAGTAAGATTGATTTGTAGGGACATTTTCAAATAGGTATATATGGAATTCATAACACTTTTTAACGGAAGGTACTACTGGAGTTTTCAGTGTGTATGGTTGGTGGATATACCAAATGGCTGTCATGGGAAACTTGCCTATCAGCAAAATACAAAACATTTGTTTTCCAGAAACCAAGTCTCATTACTTTTGCTATTATAATTCTCACTGTATATTGCTGCAACTATTGTGAATCTACAGATTGATACTTCATAGGATGTCAGATTCCTATGTATGTATGTATGTATGTATGTATGTATGTATGTATGTATGTATGTATGTATTTTATTAAACAAATCTTATTTAAAAACTCAGAAGGAAGAGGGAGCTTAGGAGGCAGATTCCGGGCTCCCATTCAGTGTACAGTATATGAGCAGGTGGGGACTCATAGGTATCTATCCTTGAATTACTAAATTCCCAGTGTTTACTGTCAATTCTGCTGTGCATATTCTAAATCAAGAGCACTTCAACTGATAAGCAGGATATTTGTGTTACAGGTTAAAGAAATGCTTTTCTCTTTTGTCACATTTGAAGTTATTTGAAAAGGATGTCATTCAAGGCCAAATGAGATATGACATTTAAATATATTTTTGTGTCTAACTTGGAAATGTCTAAGAATGAATGTAGCATCAGTTTAGAGGTGCTGATAATTATTGGGATCAAGTAATATGAAAGAACATTTCATCTTTTTCCTTTCTTCAGCAAATATTAATAACTGATCTTTAAATCACATTTATATTTCTCTTTAGAGCAGATGTCAGTTTTTCAAGACGTGTTTTCTTCCTTGACAAAGTGAAAAAGAAAGAAAAGATTGAATTCCTTCTGTACTTGCCATTAGCTTAGTAATTATTAGCTTCTATTTTTACAATTGTCAATAGAAATTCTCAGTCATCCAGGTTATGTTTGTCCCAAAGAACTGAAGAAGCTTCTTGGATGAGAAGTGAAACATCTTCAAGGAAAAACAAAGTCAGTTGAATTGTCTTAAATTGGCCTTTGGGACAATTTATATGATTTGCTTATTAAACTTTTCATATTTCCAGTGCATTCTTGAGTTTACTATTTTGTCTAATTTGTCCTTTAGCATACATGTTTCCAAACACAAAGCTTAAGATTTACTTTTTGATATTCCCCTGATAGAATGAGAAAATATTCCAATCCAAGTCTACGAGGAGCCACTGGCATGTTCTATAGATACTTTACCCCAACCTCTATGACTCTGTATGTATGGACTTCAACTCCCAAGATTCCAAACCAGCACTGCCATTTTTGAAAATTTTGAGAGGTGTAGTTCATATATCTGGAGAATTCCTGGGTTAAGGAAAGATAGTGTAAAAATAGACACACTGAGATCTGAGTTAGTATATGGCAGCTTTCTTTCATCCTATTACTTGAAATTAATCATGAGTTTTAGAATCTTCTATTATTGATAGAGTGCAGTGGTTTCTTCCTCTGAAAATGTTAAAAAACAACTCTGCACTATACATTAGCTTTTTTTCATAAAATGAAAAAAATATTGTTAGGTAGAGGCATTGCTGGATGGATGCATTAGTGAAATATGTGCCTTTTGCTAGTGAGCATTCCTATATACATTGGCAAATAACTGGAGAAATTAGTAATCTGGATACTTCTGGCTTGAAAACAAATTATGGGCTTCATCTGATAATTCAGTGATAAATTCTATTTGTGAGATGTACTGTTAAATAAATGGCTTTAGGATTGCAGTTGTGATCTACAGCATGATTATATTGCATTCCCAGTGTAAGAAAACTTAATTGTTTTTCAGTGTGGGAAAATGGAATAGAAGGGAATAGAAGGTTGGAAGTAATTGATCTCCCAAGTAATAGAACAAAGAATCAGCCAGAACATATATCTAGTTGCCAGTGGGCAAAACATTTTGACAATTCATTTAGTTGCCGATAGGAAGTAAACTGTTGAATTTTTAGTGTATAAGTAGGGTAGGTCAGTTTTTTTTCTTAAAGCCAGTTTTTATTGATTTAGCACTTAGCACTTAGACTTATATACCACTTCATAGTGGTTCACAGCCCTTTCTGGGAAGTTTACAGAGTCAGCATATTGCCCCCAACAATCTGGTTCCTCATTTTATCGACCTTGGAAGGATGGAAGACTGAGTGAACCTTGAGCAGTCAGGATTGAACTCCTGACATTGGTCATAATTAATACTGCATTCTAACCACTGCACCACCACGGCTATTTATTCATTCATTCATTCATTCATTCATTTAACACTCATCTCCTAAAATGGTAGTGTACAATAAGAAACAAACCACAAAACAAACTATCTTAAAAACATTCCACATTTAAAAACATCCATTAAGGTTACTATTGACAAAGTAGCAGAGAAGATTTCATGTTGCAAGCAATACAGCCACCTCACTAATTCACCACTTCCTTGACTTGCCAAGCCTGTTCATACAGCCACCTTTTTAGGGAACTTCCAGAAGGATATCAAGGATGAGACCAGTCTCATCTCAAAGTGGAATGAGATTCAGTTTGACTTCTGGCAACTTTTTGGGCAAGTCCCTGCAGGTTTTTTTGGCAAGGTTCTTCAGAAGTGGCTTGCCACTGTCTCAGAGTTGGGAGACAGTGACTATACCAGGGGTAGGCAACCTCGGCTCTTTTATGACTCATGGACTTCAATTCTCAGAATTCCTGAGTCAACCATGCTGACTCAGGAATTTTGGGAGTTGAAGTCCATGAGTCATAAAAGAGCTGAGGCTGCCTACCCCTGGACTATACCAAGGTCACCCTGCTGGCTTTGTGCCTAAGGCAGGACTGGAACTCAAAGTGTCCTGTTTTCTAGCCTGAAGTCTAACTACTACACTAAATTGGTTAGTAGATTACTGATTACTTTCTATGTTGTGTGAAATTTTGTTTTTGGGGAGGTAGGAAGTATCTGGTACTATTTCCTCCCAAAATGGATGAGCCATGTATCCAACTATTTTATAGAAGCAACTTTAAATGTGCAGCAATTAAAAGAGTCAGCTGATGTTTCACTCTGTCCTACATATGACAACTGTAGCATTCTTAATCTGATACTCTGGATATACTGTCTGGAGGGATTATAGAGGTTGAAATCTCAAGAGATCTATCAGTTAAGAGAGAATGCTATAGGGTTAACATGCCTTTGAGAGACTATTTGCAGTATTATATATAAATTTTAATGCATAACATGTAGATTCAGTATGTGACCATTTTAGGTCAATTTTTAAGATATACTATTGATTCAAATTTATTTTAGAAAACATATTTCAAAAACTGAGTTCCAAAAGATCTTTAGTTTTTGCTCTGAAGAGACAAAGGTTTTCATAAACTTTTCTAGCTTTTGTATTCATGACATATACTTGGTTTATGTCCTAGAAAATTATTTCTAAATTACTCCTTTTACCTAAGTGTTGGCTTGCTTTCACAGAGAGTCAACCTGAAGCCTATGCTCCGAAGTCAATGATTTGGGTGCCTTTTAAAATAGAAATTTAGTAAATCCTCTCCTAGTTGAAGATGTTTTGAACTGATTCCAATAAACCTGTTTCTCCCCCAGTTGAAGACAAAGGGAGTAAACACACAATCTCATATAACTTTAAAATATATTTTTTATTTTACTAGAATTCTAGAAAATGAAATACTGTATTTCAAAATGAAAATGTATCTTTGTGCACTGTGGACTTTCTCATTTTTTTTCTCATAGCCTTATAGTGCAATAACAGAAGGCAGGCCCTTTATATGATACCAGCAGACTCAAAAAATTGCCATTTCTACTGTATTTATATTAATACAAGCAGGGCTTTTTTTGTCATAGAATGCCCAGAACGGAGTTCCGGCACCTTTTTTGGATGGAATCTTGTAGGGTAGGCAAGGCAGGTTGTATAACATGTGTGAGTTTACAAAAAAGCACTGAATACAAGGTTTATGATATACTGGTTTTTAGAAAAATCAATGCAATTTTTGAATAGTCCCAATCGCTCTGTCAAGACCCGTGAGCTCGACATACACAAGGGGGGGACCGAGCAGCTGGCCACCAGAAGTAAGCAGCCATCCGCCAGGAACGCCCCGTAGGGCAGTATGGTACCAGCCTGCACAGCAGGCCTACCGGGCGGCATGAGAGGCTCTGCAGGGCTGGCCAGGCTCAGGCCACGGACGGTGACGGCGTGCACCAGGTCGACCCGTCAGCGGCTGGCAGGGTCGGCTGGCCGGTGCTCCATCGCAGCAGGCTCTGGCTCGGGATTGCTGGCAGCACAGGATGCAGCGCGGCAATGTCGCTGACGGGTGGGGCATCCTGCAGAAGCCCAGCAGCCTGCGGCTTCTGACTCGGCTTACCGGCATGGGAGAGAGCTGGGACAGCCCCGTGAGTCCGGATTGGCAGCACAGAGCTCAGGATGCATCTGTCAGCAGGAAACTATAGCAGTAGTGATTATTAATTTACTGGCAGAGTAAAGAGTAAAGCTAATTGCAAAAGGTGTAAACTTCAGATGGCTGATGCCAGAAGGGATCTTAATTAACTGGAATAATACAAGATATCGACTGGACTGAGTTTGGAAGGTACGAGATTTTGATGAAAGAAATCAAGCATTTCTAAACGAAAGAATACAACATCAATAAGAGGAGAGAAAAAATCAGAAACAAACAGAAGAAACAACTGAGGAAGCAACTATACAAACAGAAGAACAGAAAGAGAAGCCTGATCAAGAGAGTGAGGGAATAGCAAGAGAACAGAGGACTACAAGAGTGACAAGACCTAAATATAAGTGATTAAAATGGAGAAAGAAAATGGATTTTTTTCAGTGAACATAAATGGACTGAATTCCCCTTCAAAAATAAAAAATAAAATTTTCAGAAATCTATAGAAACTAAATATAGATATAATTTGTTTGCAAGAGACACATATAAAAAGACAATACTGCAAACTGTTGGAATACCCAGAAATTGGGAAACTTTATCATGCATTAGCGCAACAGAAAAAAAGAAATGTAGCTGTATATATCAAAGAGACAATAGACTCTAAAATGATTTATTCAGATGAAGAAGGAAGAATTGTGATGGTAGAAATACTTTTACATCAAACACAAACATTGTTGGTAGTAATATATGCACCAAATAACAAACAGGAAGAATTCTATCAAAATCTCCATAGAAAAATAATAGAAATGGAGTATCAAAATATTTGCTTAATAGGAGATTTCAACACAATAGTGGATGGGACATTAGATTATAAAAGTAGCGAAACAGGGAAAAGTGCAAGAAAAAGATTACCTTTTTTAATATGATAGAGGCAATTGGGGTACAATATGTCTGGAGGGAAACTAATCCAGGAAAATTACAATATACATTTTATTCATATAGTCATAAATCCTGGTCCAGAATTGACATGATTTGGATGACATCTGAATTAAGGACAAGTATGCAGGAGATTGAGATAGAATGAGGTACATGGGCAGACCACAACCCCTTAAAAATGACATGGAAAGGAAAAAAACTAAAATGGACTTTGAATCAATCTATATTAAAAGAAAAGAATTTATAGAATAGCAACAAAAGAAATGGAGTTTTTCTTTAAAGAAAACAAAAAAGAAGATACAGCATTACAAAATATATGAGATACAGCCAAAGTATATTTTAGAGGTATAGCTATAACATAGATGGCAAAAAAATAAAAAAGACAATAATATATATTTTTAAGGGAAGAATTTGAAAAATTAGAATTAGAACTGCAAATGAATCCTCAAAATAAAACATTGAAAAGAAAAATGGAAACAATAAAACATAAATTAAACCTGTTGGAATCAGAAAAATTGGCATAGCAAATTAAAAGACCAAAACAAAACTTTTTTGAAAATGCAAACAAACCAGGAAGATGGTTAGCTTATAAACTTAAAAAACAGAAGAAGAAACTGATAAACAACTTAATAAATGAAAAAGGTTGCTTACAATTTAAAAATGGAGAAATAAAAAAGATAATTAAAGAATACTATAAGAAACTGTACAATATAGAAGAAATTCCATGGGAGAAAATGATTCAATATCTGGAAGAAAATAATTTACCAAAAATTTCAGAAAACTTTAAAATGATATTAGAGGAAAAAATAACAAGGATGGAAATAACAGAGTCTATAAGAAGACAAAAAAATGAGAAAACGCCGGGGCCATATGGATTACCGGCAGAGCTGTATAAATCTCTACAAGATACATTAAGTGTACCGTTGAAGGATGTGTGTAATGAGCTTTTGTTGGAGGCTAAACTCTCAAATACATGGACAGAAGCAAGTATTAGCCTAATACCAAAAGAAGATTCAGACTTGACACAGATAAAAAATTACAGACCAATATCATTATTAAATGTGGATTATAAAAATTTGACTTCAATTATAGCAGAGAGACTGAAAAAAATTTTAACGGAATATATACATTCAGAGCAAAATGGATTTTTACCAAAGAGACAAATTAAAAATAATCTAAGAGAGATAATGGATATATTGGAATATTATGAACTGCATCCAGGGAAACAATTGGCACTAATATTTTTAGATGCTCAAAAGGCATTTGATAATGTTTCCTGGCAATTTATGATTCAGCAATTAAAAATAATGGACTTTGGACAAAACTTTATAAATATGATTAAAACAATATATAATAAACAAAAGCAAAAGTGATTGTAAATGGAGATTATACAGAGAACTTTGAGATAAGAAAAGGTACAAGCAAGGATGTCCATTATCTCCATTGTTATTTATTTTAACTTTGGAAGTTGTAAATAGAAATATTAGACAAGATACAGAAATTAAAGCACTAGAAATAAAAGGTGAAACATATGAATTGCAAGCATTTGCAGATGATTTGGTATTTATCCTAGAAGAACCTTTGGAGACGATTCCTAAACTACTGGAAAAGATAGAACAGTATGGAGAAATAGCAGGGCTGAAAATAAACAGAGAAAAAACTAAAGTAATAGTTAAAAATTTTTCAGATAAGCAAAAAAAACAAAAACAAAACACCAAATATCAGAAAAAATAGAACTACAAATAGTCAAAAAGGTTAAATACCTGGAAATATACTTAGCAGCAAGAAGTTCAACAATAAAAGAAGATAATTATACAAAATTATTGAACCAAATAAGATTGGACTTGGAAAAATGGAAAAACCTGCAACTGTTGATATTAGGAAGAATTGCTACAGTAAAAATGAATATACTATCAAAAAATTTATTTCTATTCCAACAAAACCTATAAAACTTGAGAAAAAATTCTTTGAAGATTTAAACTCATTAATTTTGAAATTTATTTGGCAAGGAAAGAAAGCTAGAATCAAGATGAAAATGTTACAAGAAACCAAGGAAAATGGAGGTTTTGGTTTGCCAGAGTAGGTCCTATATTATCAAGCATCCGTATTAACATGGGTAAAAGAATGGATAATTCTTAGTAACAAAAGGTTGTTATATTTGGAGACATATGATTTACACCTGGGGTGGCACGCTTTTTTATGGTATGGGAAAAATAAAATCCATAAGTACTTTCAAAATCACTATATAAGAAATGCATTATTATCAACATGGGAAAAAAATAAAATGTAAAATATATCTGAAAATTGCAGGTTGGCTTTCAGCAATGGAAGCATTTGTACATTCAAATTTAGTTAATTTTGAAAAAATCCGGAGATTTTAGAGATATTCTAAATTCTGAAGGGAACTTAAAATCTAAACAAGAAATGGAAAACCAGGGTAGCAATCTATCATGGTTGGCATACTTACAAATACAAGCTAGATATGATAAAGATGTTAAACTGTATGGATTTTATAAGGAGCAACTCTTGTTTGATAAGATATTATTAATCTCTGATGAGAAACTAATTAAGAAAATTTATAATTTTCTATTAAATTTGAAAATGGAAAGCAAACAATTTAAAGAAACAATGATAAGATGGGCAAAATTATTTAGATATAATATAGAATTAGAAAAATGGCAAAACTTGTGGGAAAGAAACTATAAATTGACAATGTCAACTTCTTATAAAGAAAACTTATAAAAAATGTTTTATAGATGACATTTGCCACCAGCACAATTAGCAAAAATGTTTAAAAACATGTCAGATAGATGTTCGAAATGCAAACACAAGTCAGGTACTTATTACCATGTTTGGTGGACATGTGCCAAAGCAAAGAGTTATTGGAAAAAAATACATACGTGGCTAGAAAAGATGTTGGGAAAATATATAGATTTTAAACCTGAACTTTTTTATTAGGTATAATGTCCGAAAAGATTGATAAAAAAGCATATATTTTGTTATGTCCTGAGCCTGTGCAAGCAGGCTCGGGGCATTGCAGGTGGTCCTGGGCAGGTGCAAGCTGCCCGGGACCAGACAGGCTGTCGCCAGTACTTGTGCGCATGCGCAAGTGCTGGCGTGCCAAAAGTTGCAGATTGACCCGGGAATGGCCTATAAAAGGGGCCGGGAGTTTTGGGTGTTGTCGGCATCTTGTAACCAGTATGCTGAACTGAAATAAAGAAGTTCCTGAGAACTACAACTGCTTCTCGTGTCTTGCCATTTCGCGAAGGACGCAACACTGGCGACGAAGGTGGGGTGCCTTACATCGACAGAAGAAAGGTGTAAGCTTACCCGAGGAGTCCTGAGCGGCAGGAACGGCGTTGACTCGGCAGCTACCCGCCAATCCAGCGAGCATCGGGGGTAGGCTGGCTGATAGACCCTTCCTTTCTACAAAATGGCAAAAATTGGAAGGCTTTCGGAATTTGACGTCTCACATCCGGAGTCCTACGTAGCCAGGGTGGAAAACTATCTCAAGGTAAATCAAGTAAGGGAAGATAGTTTAAAGGCTGCCACCCTGCTGTGCGTTTGCGGTCAAGACGCATTCGAAATCGCTGAGAACATTGCAGCACCTGTTCCTCTAGAATCTGTCAGCTACGCAGATCTAAAAAAGCTATTGAAGGAGCACTTCCAGCCCAAGTTGTCCGTCATCGCGTGGCGCCACACCTTCGAGCAGAGGGATCAACGACCCGGAGAATCGGCCAAGGAATACATTGCCGAACTGAGAAAAGCCGCTAAACACTGCGAGTTCAAGGACCTCGAAGAACGACTGAGAGACAGATTTGTATGCGGACTAAGGCATAGAGAGTTACAGCAGAGACTTTTTGCCAAAGAAGTCTTATCATTCCAAGATGCCTTGAGAGAGGTCACTGCAGAAGAAGCAGCGGATGGCGCCATCAAAAACATGCGGCCGATCA